>NC_041382.1:313403671-313413124 GCF_002162155.2 Triticum dicoccoides | reverse complement strand
GCTCCGCCGTCGCCGCCCCGCCGCCAACCAGATTCGGCATCCCCACGCCCGGATCCGGTGCCGACACCCCTCTCCGGTGAGCTCCGGGTCCTCTCCGGCGAGCCGCGCCGCCATCTCGGTTCGCGCGCCGGACGTACCCTAGATGCGGAGGTCGAAAATTCTACTAAGTCCCTGATATTTTCCGTTTCAAGTGCCCATGTTCATCGTGCCGTAACTTTGTATCCGTAGCTCCGTTTTTGGCATATAGCATATCAAAATGTTCATCTCAGAGAGTACAACATTTCTTTCCATTGCGTCATTTTTATTTGAGTTCATCATGATGCCTGAAATGCTGTTACAAGAGGGCTACTTGAGATTATTGTCAGATCTGCTACTCTATTTAGCCTTTTGTCATTTTTGCCATGATTAATGTGTGCATGATATGCCCTAATGTTCTACATATGTTTTGTTAAGGGTTTTGTCATCTTTCCATAGGTTCAACCCATGTATTTTTGTGATGTGTGTGATGACTAGCACAAGCTTGCAAAGTGGTGCACTTGGTAATTCTGTTTTCAGGGACTTAGCATTTCCACTAAGTCCTTGATCTGTTATCTCATATTGCCATATGTTCATGTTGTTTCCTAGTGATCCGTGCCTCTTTTGAGCATGATCAGTAAGGATGTTTTGTTAATCTTGTAGTGCTTTTTCCATCCATGTCTTTGTTTGAAATTATGGAGCAACATAGCTTGAGTCAATCGAGCTCTGCTTTTGCTACTTTGTGAATCTGGGCAGATTGTCAACTTGTTTGCAATTTTGCCGATGATGTTGTAGTTGATCCGTGCATGCTATGCTATTGTTCTTGCCATGTCTAGTTTGCATTTTGTGTAATCTTGATGGGTGTATGCTTAGATTATCATGAGTTGCACCGTAGTGAGTGCATCGAGCTCGTAAACATGCCTACTAGATATCTGTTTTCAGCATGCTCCAGTTTTCACTAAGTCTGTGATCTGATTATGTTTTTGCTATGTTCACATGCTTGCAATTGTATTTTCTGATCCCTTTTGGCTCAAGGTCACTAAGGGACTTTTGTTAAGATCTTTGATTATCTCCATTACATGCTTTACTTTGCCATGTTCAGGTCCTGTAGCATATAGTTTTGCTGCTCCGAAGAGTGCTACCTGATCTGAAATTCCAGACAAGTGTTAATTTCACTAAGTCTGAGATATGTTTGTCATATGCATTTTTGCCATGCTTGTTTGAACCTGTTAATGGATGAATTGGCCGTAGCTCAGTGCTAGACTTTTGTTAAGCATCTTGTATGCATCCCTGCCATGTATTTTGTTGTCATGTTTGGGTGCTGTAGCATGTTCGGCTCATTGCATTTAGATGGCTACTTGCTGTAAACCGCAGACCGGTGTCATATTTGAATCGCTCGCCATTTCCAAACCGTAACTCCGATTCCGGCGTTCTTTATATCGTTTTCAAGCGACTTCATCTCATATTTCCAGTGGAACACTTGGATTCCCAAGTTGAGGCCACGTTCATGCATTCCTTGGCATATCTTGCATTTGCATCCCGCATCGCATCCCGCATAGCATACCATCTTTGCATCATCTTGTTTGATCCTTGCACGTGGTTGATTGTGTCCTTGTTGCTTGTTTATCTTGTTTGGGTAGAGCCTGGAGACGAGTTCGCTAACGAGGAGCCCGTTGAGTTTTCTTTCGAGGATCCAGTCAACTCTGACAACTGTGCAGGCAAGATGATCATACCCTCGAAATCACTACTATCTTTGCTATGCTAGTTTGCTCGCTCTTTTGCTATGCCAATGCTACGATGCCTACCACTTGCTTTCAAGCCTCCCAAATTTCCATGTCAAACCTCTAACCCACCATGTCCTAGCAAACCGTTGTTTGGCTATGTTACCGCTTTGCTCAGCCCCTCTTATAGCGTTGCTTTTTGCAGGTGAAGATTGAAGGCCGTTCCTTGTTGGAACATTTATTTACTTGTTGGGTTATAATTATATTATCTTCTTATCTTAATGCATCTATATACTTGGTAAAGGGTGGAAGGTTGGGCCTCTCGCCTAGTGTTTTGTTCCACTCTTGCCGCCCTAGTTTCTGTCATATCGGTGTTATGTTCCCGGATTTTGCGTTCCTTACGCGGTTGGGTTATAATGGGAACCCCTTGATAGTTCGCCTTGATTAAAGCTTTTCCAGCAATGCCCAACCTTGATTTTACAATTTCCCTCCTTGCCTCTTTTTCCCTTGGGTTTCTGGAGCCCGAGGGTCATCTTATTTTAGCCCCCCTCCGGGCCAGTGCTCCTCTAAGTGTTGGTCCAACCGAGCGATGTCCGGGGCTACCAGGGGCAACTCTGGGCTGGCCTACCCGACGTCTTTCTCATTTGAGTGTGCCCTAAGAACGAGATATGTGCAGCTCCTATCGGGATTTGTCGGCACATTTGGGCGGTGTTGCTGGTCTTGTTTTAACCTGTCGAAATGTCTTGAAGGACCGAGATACCGAGTCTGATCAGAACGTCTTGGGAGGAGGTTTATTCCTTCGTTGACCGTGAGAGCTTGTCATGGGCTAAGTTGGGACTCCCCTGCAGGGATTTGAACTTTCGAAAGCCGTGCCCGCGGTTATGGGCAGATGGGAATTTGTTATTGTCCGGTTGTAGATAACTTGAACCTCAACTTAATTAAAATGAACCAACTGAGTGTGTTACCGTGATGGCCTCTTCTCGGCGGAGTCCGAGAAGTGGAGACGGTGTTGGAGAAATGTTTGCGCAGGTTGCTCTCTAGTTTCTCGCTCGTGCTTTGCCTCCTCTTCTCGCTCCCTTTTGCGAACAGGATAGCCACCATATTTGCTAGTCGCTTGCTGCATCTCCACATATTTTTACCTTGCCTTACCTATAAGCTTAAATAGTCTTGATCGCGAGGGTGCGAGATTGCTGAGTCCATGTGGCTCACAGATTACTATTACACTAGATGCAGGGCCTGATGATTCCACTCCAGGAGACGCGTTTGAGCTCAAGTGAGAGTTCGACGAAGACTCTCAACATTACTATGTTTCCTTTCCTGATGATCAGTAGTGGTGCTCAGTTGGGGGTGATCAGGACCGTGTCGCATGTTGGGTTATCTTTTATTTTGGCGCCGTAGTCGGGCCATGAATGTTTGGTTGATGTAATGTTATTTATGTACTTGATTGACGTGGCGAGTGTAAGCCAACTATGTTATCTCCCCTTTATGATTTATATTACATGGGATGTTGTGAAGATTGCCTAACTTGCGACATATGCCTTCAATGCGATTATGCCTCTAAGTCGTGCCTCGACACGTGGGAGATATAGTCGCATCGAGGGTGTTACAAGTTGGTAATCAAAGCCTTCCCCGACCTTAGGATCCCCATTGCTTGATCGTTTTTAGCAGCCGAGTTGTGTCTAGAAAAATGTTTTGAGTCATTTAGGAATTTTATATCGGAGAGTTTAGGAATTCTTTTTACTTCCCAGTCTCCTCATCGCTCTGGTAAGGCATCCTGACGTACAGTTTTGACTCTTCTCTTCTCAAATTTCACTAAAAAAAAATTTAGGATCACGCGGGTATCTTGGAATCGTTCCGATGGTTTTATGATGAGAACATTGTCTTGGTGCCTCCTGTCAGGGGTTTTGTGGAAGTGTCCCGGGGAGTTGAGCTCTGAGGTGTTGTCTCATAATTTTATCGTTGCAGTTCTGGAATACCTGAGTTTAGAACGCCGACATCGAAAATCTCTTTTATGCAGTTCGTTGGTGAGATAACCTCGAGGCCACCCAGTACTGGGGCGGGAGTTCGGGAGTATCGCCATAACTTGTATAACGGATGCTTTTTTAAGGTTGAGGTAGATGGTTTCCGAAGGTTTCTTGGTTATGTGTTGAAGGATGGATACAGCTGGATGTAAGATTTGCTAGTTTGGGTGAGATATTATGCTTCCCCTGTATCCCCAACACCTGATTGCATAACCGGAAAGGTTCGGGAGTTTCATAGGTGGGAATTCTAGTAGCTCTAGTTCTTCTTCCACGGATATTGGTTTGAGATTGGGATTTCTTACCGATTATTCGTTCTTGATCCGTAACTTGTTGATTTATTTCTCTACCTTAATTCTACGTGGCTTCTCAATTTATGGATATGTGACCATTTCAAGAGGAATGCATTCGTTCATTTTGTTCGGATGTGAAGACTATATGTTGCAATTTTCATTCCGTTGGATTCAGCTTCAATATTTGTCTATCAATGTGCTAATGGATGTCAACCTCTTCAGGATGGCTCCTCCAACGTGCACGACTCCAAATCCTAATCCGCCACCACCTCCCCCTCCTCCGGAGGCATGGCAAGCTGTGATGGCCGCAACCAATGCAAACATACAGTTGATCATGCAAATTCTTCAAGAGCGCAATCAAGGCAACCAAGGGAATCAAGGCAACAATCAGAATCACTATGCTACACTCAACCAGTTCCTTGCTAACGGGCCAAAGACTTTCAGAAATTGTGTTGAGGCAACCGATGCTGACAATTGGCTTGTGGATCTGTGCAAGCATTTTGAGTGCAGTAACGTCAGGCCTGAGGACTTTGTCAAGTTCGCTTCCTTCCAACTCAAAGATTAAGCCGCAGAATGGTTCCAGCAGTACAAGGATTCCAGAGGTGGACATGTTATCACCTGGGATGAATTTCATCAAGATTTCCGAGCTCATCATATTCCTCAGAGCGTGGTTGAAAGCAAGCGTGAGGAATTCCGCAACCTGAAGCAAGGCTCTTTGTCTGTCTATGACTACAACAAGTTGTTTCAGAAGCTCACCCGCTTTGCCAAGCAGGACGTCCCTGATGAGAAGAGCATGATATATCAGTTCAGGGGTGGTCTCAGAGAAGAAATTCAGCTAGCTCTTGTTCTCTTTGAGCCCTTGAGATACGATGAGTTCTACAACATGGCATTAAAGCAAGAGGCTGCTCAGTTGAGGTGTGATGCTTCCAAGAAGCGAGTCAGAGATGCTACTCCTTCTTCCTCTACTCAAGTGGCCAAGCAGCAGAAGTATTGGCTTCCTCCTCATCCGTTCCGTCAGCCGTATCAGCAGAAGAGCAAAGGTCGCAGTGCTTCTTCCCACCCACCCAACCCTGGCTTTCAGAACAAGACTTCGTCTCAAGCTCCAAGATCGAGTGCTCTGTATCACCGTCCGCTTTCAGAGGTCACGTGCAACAAGTGCCAACAGAAGGGTCACTATGCCAACAAGTGTCTCAACCAGAGGCGTCTTCCCCCTCCTCCTCCTGTGAGATCGGCAAGTACAGCTGTGGTCAAGCATAACACCAAGTCTGCCAAGGTCAACTTGCTGAATGTAGCTCAGGAAGAGGACCAACCAGATGTGATCATGGGTAACCTTCATGTTAATGTCATTCCCACAAGAGTTCTTTTTGACACTGGTGCATCGCATTGTTTCATTTCCAAACCTTTTGCATCAAAGTATGAGTGCGATTATCAGTATCTGCAAAGTTCCTTGCAAATTGTGTCACCAGGCAAGCAGATGATAGCTAACACCTGCGTCCCGGAGGTTACTATCACATTGGGAGATTACAAGTTCCTTTCTTCTCCAATGGTTCTTGGTAACTCGGATATTGATCTTATTCTCGGAATGGATTTCCTTTCTAAGCACAAGGCGCATCTTGATTGTGCAGCCAGGCAGATTCAATTGACTCATTCATCTGAGGAAGTAATTGTCTTTGCCGCTCGTGATGATACAATCTGTCTGTTTTCCCTCAATGAGAAGGGTGAACTGGATGCCATCTCTCAAATTCCATTCGTTTGCGAATATCAAGACGTCTTTCCAGAAGAGCTTCCAGGAATGCCTCTGCACCGGCCAGTTGAATTCGTTATTGATCTTGAGCCCGGCACGGAACCTGTTTGCAAGCGTCCTTACAAGCTCGGACCTAAAGAGTTGAAGGAGCTGAAGAAGCAACTCGATATTCAAGAGAAAATGGGTCTCATCCGGCCTAGTTCTTCTCCGTGGGGTTGTGGTGTTCTTTTTGTGAAGAAGAAGGATGGAACGGACCGGCTTTGTGTTGATTACCGTCCATTGAACAAGAAGACCATCAAGAACAAATACCCACTTCCCAACATCAATGAGCTGTTCGAACAACTCAAAGGTGCCCAAGTATTCTCCAAGCTTGATCTTCGTATGGGTTATCATCAGATTTGAATCCGTGAACAAGATATTCCCAAGACGGCTTTCAGGACAAGCTATGGTTCATATGAATACACTGTCATGTATTTTGGCCTCATCAACACTCCTCCGACGTTCTCTCGCATGATGAACTTCATCTTCAACGCCTACACCAATGACTTCGTTTTGGTATATCTCAACAAACATTCTGGTTTTCTCAAAGAACAAGGAAGATCATGCCAAGCACTTGCGTTTGGTCCTCGATAAGCTAAGGGAACACCAGTTCTACGCCAAGTTCTCCAAGTGCGAATTTTGGCTCGATGAGGTTCTTTATCTTGGTCATATCATCTCTGCCAAGGGCATTGCGGTGAATCCTGAGACGGTGTCTACAATTGTGAATTGGGAACCTCCTCAGAATGTGAAGCAACACCGTAGCTTCCTCGGTCTCGCAAGCTATTCCCGAAGATTCGTTGAAAACTTTTCTAAGATCGCGAAGCCTCTCTCTAATCTTCTCCAGAAACACGTCAAGTATGTTTGGTCTTCGGAGTGTGACATTGCTTTCAACACTTTGAAAGAGAAATTGATCACTGCTCCAATTCTGACTCCACCTGATGAATCCAAGCGATACGAGGTATTTTGTGATGCATCTCTCCAAGGTCTTGGCGCAGTATTGATGCAAGAGAAGAAAGTTGTTGCTTATACTTCTCGCCAGTTGAAGCCTAATGAGAAGAATTACCCAACTCATGATCTCGAGTTGGCGGCAGTTGTGAATGCTCTTTTGACTTGGAGACATCTTCTATTGGGAAGAAAAGTGGACATTTTCACTGATCACAAGAGTCTCAAGTACATCTTCACTCAGCCTAATCTCAACCTCAGGCAAACTCGATGGGTCCAAATGATTCAAGAGTATAATCCGAGTATTGAGTATACTCCAGGCAAGGCCAATGTGATTGCTGACACATTGAGCAGAAAGGCTTACTGCAACAGTCTGATTATTAAGCCTTATCAACTTGAGCTTTGTGAAGCTTTCCGCGAACTCAATCTGCAAGTTGTTCCTCAAGGTTTCCTCGCCAACCTTCAAGTCTCTGCTACCTTGGAAGACCAAATTCGCCAAGCCCAGCTTCTTGATGCTATGGTGAAAAAGGTGAAGATTGGGATTGCCAAGAGTCAACCCAAGTACAAGTGCTACCGCCTTGATGACAAGGACACTCTCTTCTTCGAGGATCGTATTGTTGTACCCCAAAGGTTAAATTCGTAAAGTGATCATGAACGAGGCTCACAATTCTCTCCTCTCCATCCACCCTGGGAGTACGAAGATGTATCAGGACCTTAAGCAGGCTTATTGGTGGACTCGAATGAAGCGCGAGATTGCTCAATTCGTGAATGAATGTGATGTCTGCAGAAGAGTGAAGGCAGAACACCAAAGGCCAGCTGGTCTCCTCCAACCTCTTGCCATTCCAGAATGGAAGTTTGACCACATTGAAATGGACTTCGTGACTGGGTTTCCAAAGTCCAAGCGTGGCAATGATGCTATATTCGTTGTCATCGACAAACTCACTAAAGTGGCTCATTTTCTGCCTATCAAAGACTCAATCACTGCATCTCAATTGGCAGAACTCTATACCTCTCATATTGTCTCTCTGCACGGTATTCCACAAGTGATCTCTTCAGACCATGGCAGCATCTTTACCTCAAAGTTTTGGGATTCTTTTCAGAAGGCCATGGGCACCAACATCCGCTTCAGCACAACTTTCCATCCTCAAACTAGTGGTCAAGTCGAGCGTGTCAACCGGATTCTTGAAGATATGCTCAGGGCTTGTGTGATCTCCTTCGGCATGAAGTGGGAGGATTGTCTTCCTTATGCTGAATTCTCCTACAACAACAGTTTTCAAGAAAGTTCGGGCAAGGCCCCATTTGAAATTCTGTATGGCAGGAAGTGCCGTACCCCTCTCAATTGGTCTGAAACCAGTGAACGTCAGCTTTTGGGTAATGACTTAATCACAGAGGCAGAGGAAATGTGCAAAGTCATTCGTGACCACCTCAAAGTAGCCCAATCCCATCAGAAGAGCTACTATGACAGTAAGCACTGTGATTTGGTTTTTGAGATCGGAGATCATGTTTACCTCCGCGTCTCTCCTATGAAAGGTACTCGTCACTTCGGTATCAAAGGGAAGCTTGCCCCTAGATATGTGGGCCCTTTCAAGATTGTCAGCAAGAGAGGCGACCTCGCCTATCAACTCGAGCTTCCTTCAAACTTTGCAAATGTTCATGACGTGTTCCATGTCTCTCATCTTCGAAAGTGCTTCAAGAGTCCTGACCGCACCGTCAACTTCGAGGACATTGAGCTCCAAGAAGATCTCTCCTATCTTGAGCACCCAGTTGCTATTCTTGAAGAGACTGAACGCAAGACTCGCAACAAGTCAAGCAAATTTCTCAAAGTCAAGTGGTCACACCATTCCGACCGTGAAGCTACCTGGGAACGCGAGGATCACCTCTGTTTTGAGTACCCGGCGTTCTTTCAGTCCTAGATCTCGGGACGAGATCCTTTCGTAGTGGTGGAGTGTTGTAACACCGTGGATATAACATTCCCAATTTGTACTCCAACTCTTGCCATTTCTGGCGTTAAGTTATTATATTTTCTCGGGTTCGGGTCTTTGTCTCCGTGTGTTGTTATCATTGTCATGCATCTCATATCATGTCATCATGTGCATCGCATTTGCATGCGTGTTCGTCTCATGCATTTGAGCATTTTCCCCGTTGTCCGTTTTGCATTCCGGGGCTTCGTTCTCCTCCGGTGGTCATTCCTACCTTTCTTTCATGTGTGGGGATTAAACATTTCCGGATTGGACCGAGACTTGCCACGCGGCCTTGGTTTACTACCGATAGACCGCCTGTCAAGTTTTGTATCATTTGGAGTTCGTTTGATACTCCAACGGTTAACCGAGGGACCGAAAAGGCCTCGTGTGTGTTGCAGCCTAACACCCCTCCAATTTGGCCCAAAAACCACCTAAACCTGCTCCATCATCTAGAGCGTTCGAGCACGATTGCGTGGCCAAAAACCGCACCTCATTTGGACTCTCTTAGCTCCCTCTACCTCTATCTAAAGGCCTCTCCCCAAAAATTCGGATCCCCCTCGTGTGAAACCCTAAAAATCATCTCCGCGCAGGCCGGACACGTCCGCCCTGGCGGGACACGTCCGCCCTGGCCGGACACATCGCCGCCGCCCACTCCCATCGCGCCAAGTGGCGCCTCCACCGCCGCGGCCCGCCAGGCCCAGCGCCGGCCCCCGTGAGCCC
>NC_041382.1:313212716-313403066 GCF_002162155.2 Triticum dicoccoides | reverse complement strand
GCTTCCCCCGCCGACGCCGCGCTCCGCCGTCGCCGCCCCGTCGCCGGCCAGATCTGGCATCCCCACGCCCGGATCCGGCGCCGGCACCCATCTCCGGCAAGCTCCGGGTCCTCTCCGGCGAGCTGCGCCGCCACCTCGGTTCGCGCGCCGGACGAACCCTAGATCCGGAGGTCGAAAATTCTACTAAGTCCCTGATATTTTCCGTTTCAAGTGCCCATGTTCATCGTGCCGTAACTTTGCATCCGTAACTTCGTTTTTGGCATATAGCATATAAAAATGGTCATCTGAGAGAGTACATCATTTCATTCCATTGCGTCATTTTTATTTGAGTTCATCATGATGCCCGAAATGCTGTTAGAAGAGGGATACTTGAGATTATTGTCTGATCTGCTACTCTATTTAGCCTTTTGTCATTTTTGCCATGATTAATGTGTGCATGATATGCCCTGATGTTCTATATATGTTTTGTTAAGGGTTTTGTCATCTTTCCAGAGGTTCAACCCATGTATTTTTGTGATGTGTGTGATGACTAGCACAAGCTTGCAAAGTGGTGCACTTGGTAATTTTGTTTTCAGGGACTTAGCATTTCCACTAAGTCCTTGATCTGTTATCTCATATTGCCATATGTTCATGTTGTTTCCTAGTGATCCGTGCCTCTTTTGAGGATGATCAGTAAGGATGTTTTGTTAATCTTGTAGTGCTTTTTCCATCCATGTCTTTGTTTGCAATTATGTAGCACCCTAGCTTGAGTCAATCGAGCTCTACTTTTGCTACTTTGTGAATCTGGGCAGATTGTCAACATGTTTGCAATTTTGCTGATGATGTTGTAGTTGATCCGTGCATGCTATGCTATTGTTCTTGCCATGTCTAGTTTGCATTTTGTGTAATCTTGATGGGTGTATGCTTAGATTATCATGACTTGCACTCGTAAACATGCCTACTTGATATCTGTTTTCAGCATGCTCCAGTTTTCACTAAGTCCGTGATCTGATTATGTTTTTGCTATGTTCACATGCTTGCAATTGTATTTTCTGATCCCTTTTGGCTCAAGGTCACTAAGGGACTTTTGTTAAGATCTTTGAGTAGCTCCATTACATGCTTTAATTTGCCATGTTCAGGTCCTGTAGCATATAGTTTTGCTGCTCCGAAGAGTGCTACCTGATCTGAAATTCCAGACAAGTGTTAATTTCATTAAGTCTGAGATCTGTTTGTCATATGCATTTTTGCCATGCTTGTTTGAACCTATTAATGGATGAATTGGGCGTAGCTCAGTGCTAGACTTTTGTTAAGAATCTTGTATGCATCCCTTCCATGTATTTTGTTGTCATGTTTGGGTGCTGTAGCATGTTCATCTCATTGCATTTAGATGGCTACTTGCTGTAAACCGCAGACCGGTGTCATATTTGAATCGCTCGCCATTTCCAAACCGTAACTCCGATTCTGGCGTTTTTTATATCGTTTTCAAGCGATTTCATCTCATATTTACAGTGGCACACTTGGATTCCCAAGTTGAGGCCAGGTTCATGCATTCCTTGTCATATCTTGCATTTGCATCCCGCATCGCATCCCGCATAGCATACCATCTTTGCATCATCTTGTTTGATCCTTGCACATGGTTGATTGTGTCCTTGTTGCTTGTTTGTCTTGTTTGGGTAGAGCCGGGAGACGAGTTCGCTAACGAGGAGCCCGTTGAGTTTGCTTTCGAGGATCCAGTCAACTCAGACAACTGTGCAGGCAAGATGATCATACCCTCGAAATCACTACTATCTTTGCTATGCTAGTTTGCTCGCTCTTTTGCTATGCCAATGCTATGATGCCTACCACTTGCTTTCGAGCCTCCCAAATTTCCATGTCAAACCTCTAACCCACCATGTCCTAGCAAACCGTTGTTTGGCTATGTTACCGCTTTGCTCAGCCCCTCTTATAGCGTTGCTAGTTGCAGGTGAAGATTCAAGGCCGTTCCTTGTTGGAACATTTATTTACTTGTGGGGTTATCATTATATTATCTTGTTATCTTAATGCATCTATATACTTGGTAAAGGGTGGAAGGCTGGGCCTCTCGCCTAGTGTTTTGTTCCACTCTTGCCACCCTAGTTTCCGTCATATCGGTGTTATGTTCCCGGATTTTGCGTTCCTTACGCGGTTGGGTTATAATGGGAACCCCTTGATAGTTCGCCTTGATTAAAGCTTTTCCAGCAATGCCCAACCTTGGTTTTACCATTTTCCTCCTAGCCTCTTTTTCCCTTGGGTTTCCGGAGCCCGAGGGTCATCTTATTTTAGCCCCCCTCCGGGCCAGTGCTCCTCTGAGTGTTGGTCCAACCGAGCGATGTCCGGGGCTACCAGGGGAAACTCTGGGCTGGCCTACCCGACGTCTTTCTCATCTGAGTGTGCCCTAAGAACGAGATATGTGCAACTCCTATCGGGATTTGTCGGCACATTCGGGCGGTGTTGCTGGTCTTGTTTTAACCTGTCGAAATGTCTTGAAGAACCGAGATACCGAGTCTGATCGGAACGTCTTGGGAGGAGGTCTATTCCTTCGTTGACCGTGAGAGCTTGTCATGGGCTAAGTTGGGACTCCCCTGTAGGGATTTGAACTTTCGAAAGCCATGCCCGCGGTTATGGGCAGATGGGAATTTGTTAATGTCCGGTTGTAGATAACTTGAACCTCAACTTAATTAAAATGAACCAACTGAGTGTGTTACCGTGATGGCCTCTTCTCGGCGGAGTCCAGGAAGTGGACACGGTGTTGGAGTAATGTTTGTGCAGGTTTCTCTCTAGTTTCTCTCTCCCGCTTTGCCTCCTCTTCTCGCTCTCTTTCGCGAACAGGATAGCCACCATATTTGCTAGTCGCTTGCTGCAGCTCCACATATTTTTACCTTGCCTTACCTATAATCTTAAATAGTCTTGATCGCGAGGGTGCGAGATTGCTGAGTCCCTGTGGCTCACAGATTACTATTACACCAGATGCAGGGCCTGATGATTCCGCTCCAGGAGATGCGTTTGAGCTCAAGTGGGAGTTCGACGAAGACTCTCAACGTTACTATGTTTCCTTTCCTGATGATCAATAGTGGTGCCCAGTTGGGGGTGATCGGGACTGTGTCGCATGTTGGGTTATCTTTTATTTTGGCGCCGTAGTCAGGCCATGAGTGTTTGGTTGATGTAATGTTATTTATGTACTTGATTGACATGGCGAGTGTAAGCCAACTATGTTATCTCCCCTTTATGATTTATATTACATGGGATGTTGTGAAGATTGCCTAACTTGCGACATATGCCTTCAATGCGATTATGCCTCTAAGTCGTGCCTCGACACGTGGGAGATATAGTCGCATCGAGGGTGTTACACTCAGGGCTAAGTCCCTTGCGGTACCTTGCCTGCTTCTTAGCGTCGGTAGATACTTCTTCAGGAGCATATCGTGCAGATTCCCAAATTCACGACTATATGCATCCACAGTCAGTCTTCCTTGGGTGAAACTGCAGAACTCTTCCCTCTTGCGATCTATGAGACCTTCCGGAATGTGATGCTCACGGAAAGCCTCACTGAATTCAGCCCAAGTAGTGATTTGGCCGACCGGGCGCATAGCTTCAAAGTTTTCCCACCAGAGGCTAGTAGGGCCTTCGAGGTGATAAGAAGCATAAGTAACCTTATCAGCTTCGGCTACGTTCGCAGAACGTAGCTTGTGGGTGATGCTGCGAAGCCAGTCATCCGCGTCGAGGGGCTCGACAGAATGGTTAAACTTCGGTGGGTACAGCTTGATGAAGTCATTGATTGACACCAAGTCATTTCAATGATGGCGTCAGTGTTATGCTCAATCCGCTCTAGCAGGCGGTTAGTCTCACGTTTGTTTCTTTCCGCCTCCAGCATCACTTCGGCCAGAGAAGGCGGGTGAGGCGGATTTTCACCCCTAGCTGCACTGGCTTCCCCTTGCTCCGCGCAGCAGGGTTGCTGCGGGTGTTGACCATATATATACTTAGCAAGACAACATTTTAGATAAGGATGGCACAAACTTAGCAAGGAAGTGCAGAATGTAATGGATAACACGGAATGCAGAGATGTTCATTGCACGACATGGTAATATAGAAATTGCCATATATATACCATTGGTCATACACACCATACATAGTTTAGTACAAGCCCAGGCTAGAGTACAACTACGGTGAAAGACATTACATCTCATCGGAGGCATTCCAAGCTCCTATACATTATTTCCTACACCTCCGGAGCGTGATACACACCAAGTCGTATCCCACGGTCATGCAGGACTGTGGAGAATACAACTACTACAATACGAGTGGAACTACTACTAGCTCAGACGGCTCCGTAGTAATCCTCATAGAAGTCGCCACCAAAACCTGGAAGTGGAACATGATCATCTGGGAACAGGCGGTCCTGCGGAACCTGCGGACCAAAGGGAATCAGATGTGGCCTTGGTCCCACAGGTGGTGGCAGACGGGGACCACGAGGAGGGGTGATGCCTCCCACATCGCGCCACTCCATACAATCTGGCAATCCAGATCGTACAGGGTATAGATCCCTCAGATCCATGTATCCTGCCTGTACCGCCGGTGCAAACCGAGTCAAAGTAGCGCGAGAGTTAAAACATCCATATGCAAGGCCCGATTTTTGCGGTCCTTATCCTTGAGCATCTCGGAAGTGGTGCGGAGTAGTGACTCCTCATGTGTGGGGTCAGCATAGATAGCCTGGAGATACCCTTGTGCTCCCGGAAGTGAAGCTGGCATATAACCGAAGTCGGTGTTCCAAAGTAGGCCAGTCCGGACTCGCATGATGGTCATCATGGAATAGGCAGCATCCTGCACAGCCATCTCAACAGTAACCCCGAGTCCATAGGAACAGTGAAGGGGCTTAGTGGCTCCAGGATAAGAGGGATATATCCTGACGGTACAGAGGTACTGGCTCTGGTTGAAGTCTCTGAACTGCTCTTCGACAGTGTATTCGGGATACCAACGGTAACCCGTCTCGATCGTTACCCGGACTAACATAGCAGTATGACCGGGCACATCGAGGCACCGGGTCAGGCGAACCACTTGATTTTGAGCACGAGTGGCCATCTGAAAGCACAAGCACAATGCAAAGGCATTAGAATTTCTAGGGAAAATTGGACAGCATAGCAGCTGTAAATGCTCAGAAAAAGATTTGAGACATCCACAACAGTTTGCAATACCACGCAACAACATCATATCAATGTTCTGATTCAACTGGCAACATACTAAAAGTAGTAGAAACTGTACTGAGGCTTGTAACAACAATCCTATAAGCTACTACGGATTAGTAACACGTGAACCTGATAGAAGAAGAGAGCCTAGTCCTTAACCCACGTTGAATGAGAAGAGAATGACTCAGATCAGATGGCATAAGGTAACGGAGTAAAAGATCGTTACGTTCCCTCCCACAATCAATTCCCCTACATATAACTAAAGCATTTCTAGACTCGACATCGACCAGTTTGGCTCAACGAACCTACAGGCAGTCCGGCTCTAATGCCAACGCTGTCAGGACCCCGATTCCAAGTCACATCGATCTAGCCGGTAACACCTCATATCACATTGCGGCCTCACGCACGGTATTCCCACGGGTGTCGCCTTACCATGGCCTGGGACCGTTTGCGCCTTTTGGCTCACATATATGATAGTGTCGCTAGCATCCATATGACAGAGAACCCAGGCCGACATGGCTAGTCATGAACCCAAAGCGGTGCAGACCTATGGAGACAGGCATACATGAATCACATCGAGCATGTCGGTCATCAGCGAGTGAATCCGGGCTATAGCACTGGGCTAACAGGACTCCGGGGAACCCGGGCTGTAGCAGGCTAGGCAGGACTCCGGATGTCACCGCATGACATTTCCCCGAAGGGACAGACATAGGAACGAAGTGAAACACATGCCGGCCAGTCAAGTGTCCTGAGCAGTAGTGCTGGGCTAGCAGGACTCCGGTGGACCGGGCTGTAGCGGACTACTATGGCTCGAGGAACACTAGACTACATTTCCCCATAAGAAAGGTTGCCAAGGATAAACAACTAGATTGTCGGATCCCACTCATACCAAGCATTTCAATCATACACACAATATGCCCGATATGAGTACATACAACATGGCATCACAACAAAACTCTACAACTCAAGTACTTTATTTAAAGGCTCCAGAGAGCCATACATAACATGTTCATACAGGTAGGGGTCACATGACCCAACACTCAAGTCATACAAGCATATAAGCACATGCGGAAGCAAATAGTCTGAGTACAGACACTAGAAAGAAAGAAGGCTTCGCGAAGCCTGTCTACTTACATAGGGCCCTCCATGGCCAGGATCACCACCTGGGTGGCTAGTCACTCATCGACATCAAGGTCTGCATAAAACCCATCGGAGGGGGCGGTGTTGTCGTCTGAAAACAGTAATTAAGCAAACATGAGTACAAGGGTACTCAGCAAGTCTTACATCAGAACCTACTATACATGCTCATTCTCAAGAAGGTGGTGGAGTTATTGCAGCAAGCCAGCTTTGACTCTTGGCTAAGCTATCCTACGGAACTCCACTAGTAAAACAGTTTTTCGCACACGAGTCCACTAATCACCAACACAATACTCCACCGGGGATCGTCCCTCGTCATCCTACGAGAGGCCCATCCTCGGTACTCACACTTATATTGAGTCTTTTAGTAGTATCCATTAGCTTGTCTATGAACTGTATAGGCAACCAAGTAGTCTTTTACCGCGGACGCGGCTATTCGAATAGTTTTATACCCTGCAGGGGTGTACTTCTTCATACATGCCTTCACCACTTACCGCCGTTTACACGACATGTACTCGGGAACCTTCAAGCGGAAGCCCAACGAGGGTGTCGGCCACGGCCTACCTAACACTCAAGCCTCTAGTCCAGGTTTATCGCCTATTCAGGTTCCATCCGTAGGGAGTCCGGCCGAGGTTTCCACATACGACCCCGAACAATGTGAACAGGGTTCCCAAGACACCAAACGGGTGACTCGGTACATTGTGCCACGGTGTATCTACCGCAACATAGCCCACCCCTAGGGTCAGCTCTACGCACAGCCGCCAACACATAACCTACAAACACCAGAAACTATTTGCAACTCCTGGACAGAATACTAGGGTGATTAAGAAGCCGAGAGGGTCCATTCGTTTCGGGCCCAATGTATGGTAGTAACTGAATCTTAAATCACACATACAGATCTCAGTTCTTAGGGACGACATCAATGAAACAACCCACCATGTACTCCTACATGGCCTCTCATCGATACCTTTACCAAATCATGTTCAACACATCCCTCACATTACCGACATAATCATTTCACTCTAGCCCATCACCCAGATGAACCAAACCTGACACAACTCTAAGCATACCAGGCATAGCAAGGTAGGAAACACATACACGTCACAATCAACTCCTACACATGCTAGTGGGTTTCATCTAGTTACTATGGCAATGACAGGTCATGCAGAGGATAAGGGTTCAACTACCATAGCACACATCAGTTTGAATCGCGTTGTCTTAATGTAGTAAACAAGAGCAGAAGCGAGAACATGGGTTTGTATCGGAATGATCAATGGGTTGCTTGCCTGATGTAGTGGTAGTAGGGTACTGCCCTTCAGACGGATACTCGGGGTTATCCTCGGAGGCAGAACCTACCACGAAAGACACACCGAACATAATCAACACATGACGATATGCGACAATATGATGCATGCTATGACATGGCAAAATGAAAGTGTCTTGGCCTAATGCGAGCTAAAACAGAAAGGAATGAACTCATTTGAATCAAAGATTCAAATGTTAGCTCATTTAACATGGCCTTATTAGTGCATTATCTTATTCTTCTTAAACAGCAAGGTTAACTTGTTTTGTCATGCATGAAACCACTACAGATGGATAGATTTAATTTTTCTGATCATTTTTCATATATAAATTGTTTGATTTGGAGTTATGGTTGATTTTCTATGATTTTTAGAAGTTTTGGCTATTTTCTGGAATTTCCTGTATAAGAATAATTCTAGTAATTGAATTAATGCGTCAGCATGACATAGGTGTGACGTCAGTGGGTCAACTGGGTCGGCTAGGTCAAACCTGACTGGTGGGCCCTGTCTGTCAGTGGCTCAGCTAATTAACAGGATTAAATTAGTACTAATTAACTGTTAGTGGGGCCTGGGCCCACATGTCAGTGACTAAACTAATTAAAATTAGTTAACTCTAATCCTAAACTAATTAGCAGGCTGGCCCCACCTATCATAGGCTCAGGGGGGAGTCAACCTGGGCCCACGCGTCAGTCCAGGGTCAAAGGGGGTCAAACTCGCCGGCGTTTAGCCGCCGGCGAGGCCAGACGCGGTGGAGGGCTCGGGTTTTGCACTCCGGCGACCAAAAGGACGGCAGAGACCATCTACGTGATGCGGGGATTGAGCCGCGTCGAGTGGTGGCAGTAGGTGGAGCTGGGGTGGCCGGAGATGACGGCGGCGAGCACGTCCGCGGTGGCCGGAGTTCGGGCGAGGTTGAACTAGTTGCTAGCAGGCACGGCGAGGGGCGCGCGGGGGTGCTACGGGCTCCTGCGAGTGCGTTGAAGACGAAGGCATGCTCGGTTGCGACCCAACGTGGCTGTGGCCACGACGGCGACGTGCGGTGGCGGCGGCGAGCTTCGGCTTCGATAGCCATGGGGGTTAGAGGGCGCAGACGAGCGCGGGGAGAGGGGGAAACGGGTCAGTAGCTCACCGGTTGCAGGGGAGCGAACGGCGAGCTCAGGGAAGAGCTGGAGCGAGCGTGGCGGCGAGGGGGATCTCCGATGACCGAGGTTGAAGACGAGCTCGGTGCAGCGTCTCCGGGGCGAGCGAGCGCTCAGGGATGGGTCGAGGCGAAGCAGCGGACGACGGCAGAGCTTCTTGGCACGACAAGGCAGTGAGTGGACGGCGGTGGCTGCGGTGGTGCTTGTCGGCGGCGACGGCTCCGCTCGGCAAGGGATGGGGAGAGAGCCAGAGAGGGGAGAGGCCACGGGGACAGTGGGGAGAAAGAGAGGGGGACGTGGGGGAGTGTGCGGCACTCGTAGGCACGTCCGGGGAGTCGACGGAAGCAGGAGGTGGCCGGCGTGTGGCCGCGGACGCCGGCCATGCGCTTCTCGTCCTCCTGGCGGGAGGAGGAGGACGACTGGCAAGAGCCAGTGGACTAGGCCGAGCCGGGGGGCTAGGTGGGCTGCGCCAGGTAAGTTCTGTTCTCTCTCTCCTTTTATGTTTTTATTTATTCTACTCCCTCCGTTCACTTTTATAAGTCGTTTCAGACAGCTGAAAATGAACTGATTTGCATGTTGTCTGAAATGTCTTCCAGGACTTATAGAAGTGAACAGAGGGAGTATTATTTCTGTAACTTCAGGGATTTATTAAAAATGCCAGGGCATTTCCATAAATCATAAAATTAATCATGGCCACTGCTTAGAATATATCCAACATCAAACATTTTGGTTTATGATTATTTGAGCATTTAAAATATTTTATAGCATTTAAATGCCCAAATGCAAATACTATAAGAATTAATTTAATGACCTTAAGATGTCCTAGAAAAATGTGCACCATTTTTGTCCAAGGTTTTAACCCAAAACAAAAAGGGTGGGATTTTTAGAAGGGCATTTCAGGTTCATTGAAAAACTTTTTAGTAAACCCTAGTTGTTCCAGGGGGGTGCTGGGGGTTCTGTCATCCCCATTTCAAATTTAAGAGAAATTTAAACATGATGCACACTCTAATGCTTGAACTGGCTAGGGTGTGACAGGAGAAGCCATCGTCACATCTTTGGAAGGACTGTTATGTCATGCGAGAGTTCAAGAACTTCAACATGTTTCAATACGACAATGGCCCGCCCGGCGGTTCAGGAGGTGGTTTTCATGGGCCGGGTTAAGGAGGTGGTAGCTCCGGTTCAGGATTTCAAGGCAATCAAACTGGCCATAACAATCAAGGGAACCAGGGCAACTAGGGAGGTTATAACCATCAGGGGAATCAGCAGTAGTAGCAGTCAGGTTATCAGAGCAATCCGAAGCAGTTAAATAGTGGGCAGTATCATGTCTTCTCCACTAGCTTGAGCAAGCGTGATCAGAAGCTTCACAAGAGGGCCGTGAACCCTGTTGAACCGGCTGTGCCTCACTATTTGCGCTGGTCTGAGCAACCCATTTTATGGAGTAGGGAGGATCACCCACCCCGGGTTGACAATCCAGGTCATCTGGCCTTAGTGGTGGCACCTCAAGTTGGGGAGTATAAGTTCACCAAGGTGCTCATGGATGGGGGAAGCAATATCAATATTCTCTACTATGATACCTTCCACCGTATGGGGTTGACAGATAAGAATCTTAAACCGTCGACCACCATTTTTCATGGCGTGGTACCCGGTAAATCTGCATATCCGGTGGGCAAGATAGCCCTAGAGGTGGCCTTTGGAGATGATCATGATTCAAGGTCAGAAACATTGACTTTTGAGGTGGTGAAAATCAAGAGTACGTATCACGCTCTGTTTGGGCGACCGACTTATGCCAAGTTCATGGCGAGGCCGTGTTATGTTTATCTGCAGCTTAAGATGCCAGGTCATAAGGGGACCATCACAGTACATGGGAGCAGGAAGATTGCTTTGGAATGCGAGGAAGGTGACACGGCTTATGCTCAGTCGGTTTGTGCCACGGAAGAGCTAAAGTTTTACAAAGACAAGGTTGATCCGGCAGGTATGACTTCTTTGAAAAAGCCAACTACGGAACACGATCTAGCGTTGAAGTTTAAATCGGCCACATACACTAAGATGGTTGATTTTGTTCCTGGCGATTCATCCAAGCATTTCAGCATCAGCACTAACCTGGATCCCAAATAGGAAAGCGCGCTCATCGAGTTCATCCGTGAGAACCGGGGCATCTTTGCATGGAAGCCTTCTGACATGCCAGGTGTACCGAGGGAACTCGCTGAGCACACACTTAATATGTATCCCAAGTTTAAACCGGTCAGACAGTTTCTCCGCCACTTCAACGAAGAAAGGCGCAAGGCTATAGGTGAAGAGGTAGCTCGGTTGTTGGCCGCAGGGTTTATCGTGGAGGTCTTTCACCGGGAGTGGTTGGCTAATCCGGTGCTGGTTCTCAAGAAAAATGGCACTTGGCGTATGTGTGTGGACTACACAGACTTGAACAAAGCTTGCCCAGCAAATCCCTTAGCCCTCCCTTGTATTGATCAGATTATTGATGCTACGGTGGGTTGTGACCGCTTGTGTTTCTTGTATGCTTATTCTGGTTATCATCAGATCAAAATGGCAGTTAAGGACCAGGAGAAGACAACCTTTATAACTTCCTTTGGAGCCTTCTGCTATGTCTCCATGCCCTTTGGGCTCAAGAGTGCCCAGGCGACTTATCAATGTTGTGTTCAGAATTGTACTCATAAGCAGATTGGGCGCAATGTTCATGCATATGTGGATGATATTTTGATAAAGTCCAGGAAAGAGGAAACATTGATAAATGAACTGAGAGAAACCTTTGACAACCTCCGGGTTTACAAGATGATGCTCAATCCGGACAAATGTGTCTTTAGTGTCCCGGCAGGCAAACTCTTGGGCTTTCTGGTATCAAACAGGGGCATTGAGGCTAATGCGAAAAAAAATTCAGCAATCATGTCTTTGGCTAAACCGGTGTGTATAAATGACGTTCAACGTTTAGACAGTCGGATTGCTACTTTGAGCCGGTTTATCAGTCGTCTCAGGGAGAAAGCTATCCCTTTATACTAGATGTTAAAAGAAAATGGATGACTTTGTCTGGAGCGATGCGGCTGATAAAGCGTTTGAGGATCTGAAGAGGCAGTTAGCTGAACCGCCTGTGCTTGCAACTCCGATCGATAAAGGGCCTTTACTATTATATGTGGCTGGTAATGCCAGGGCTGTTGGTATGGCTATTGTTGTGGAGCGCAAGGAGGCTGGAAAGGAATATCCGGTTCAACGGCTGGTTTATTATATCAGTGAGGTACTTATCGAATCAAATCAGAGATATCCACATTGGCAGAAGATGGTGTATGGGGTGTTTATGGCAAGTCGTAAGCTCAAACATTATTTATAGTGTCATCCTATCACAGTGGTCAGTTCAGCCCCTCTACGAGATATCATTCAAAACAGAGAAGCAACTGGCCGGATTGCCAAGTGGGCTATTGAGCTTGGACCTCACGGGCTCAAGTATACACCTCGCACAACAATCAAATCTCAAGCACTTGTGGACTTCATCAATGACTGGACAGAGTTGCAGGCACCAGAGGAAAAGCCAGATAACACGTATTGGACTATTCACTTTGATGGGTCCATACAATTGAAGGGCTCGGGGCTGGAGTTATATTAACTTCCCCGCGAGGTGACAAGTTTTGTTATGTTCTTCGTTTAAAGTTCCCTTGTACTAACAATGCAGCTGAGTACGAGGCCCTACTCCACGGTCTTCGGATGGCTAAGGAGATGAACTTAAGCCGGGTTAAGTGCTTCGGTGACTCGGACCTGGTGGCTCAACAGGTATCTGGCACTTGGGATTCTAAGGACCCACTCATGGTTGCGTATCGACGAGAGGTGGACATAGTGGCTGATCATTTCAAGGGTTATCAAGTTGACAATATAGACCGGCGAAAGAATAAAGCGGCGGACGCTTTAAGTCGCCTTGGCTCTCAGCGTAAACCGGTCCCACCTAATGTTTTTCTCGACGTCCTACACAATCCGTCGGTTAAGATACCAACAGAGGAGGACTTGGATATTCCTGACCCCGAGGCCCAATTGGTGGCAGCTTTGCATGTTATACCGGATTGGACAGTCCCATACTTGGCTTACATGAACCGGGGCGAGTTACCGGAGGATGAAACCTTGGCCCGGCAGATAATCCGGCATTCCAAGTCAATGACCATAGTCTATAGGGACTTACATTGTTACAACGTCACAGGAGCGATTCAGCATTGTGTGTCTCCTGAAGAGGGTTGTGAGATTTTGCGGGAAATCCACGAAGGAGATTGTGGTCACCAGGCCGGTTCAAAATCCTTGGTAGCTAAGGCTTTTCGTCACGGTTTCTATTGGTTGACAGCTCATTCTGATGTTGAGGATTTAGTCAAAAGGTGTGACAGTTGTCAAAAATTTGCACATCGCGCTCATGTTCCGGCTCAGGAGTTGAGAATGATTCCAATCACTTGGCCGTTTGCAACTTGGGGGCTTGATATGGTTGGACCCTTTAAGATATCCAAGGACAAAAAGACTCACTTGTTAGTGGCAGTTGACAAGTTTACCAAATGGGTAGAAGCAGAGCCAGTTAGTAAGTGTGATGCGGCCACAGCGGTTCAGTTCATCAAAAAGGTGATATTCCGGTTTGGCTTTACAATAGTATTATAACTGATAATGGTACTAATTTGTCAAAGGGTGAGACGGAGGAATTTTATCAACGTGAGGACATCTGGCTAGATGTAGCATCAGTTGCTCACCCCTAATCTAATGGTCAAGCGGAGAGGGCAAATCAAGAAATTTTGAGAGGCATTAAACCCCGGCTTATGGTTCCTTTAAAGCGGACACTGGGTTGTTGGGTGGAGGAGTTACCTTCTATGTTATGGAGCATCAACACCACAACTAACAGATCTATGGGTTACACGCCTTTCTTCATGGTTTATGGAGCAGATGTGGTTCTTCCTAGTGACATCAGTCATGACTCGCCCCATGTGGCAGCTTATGTTGAAGCTGATAATGAGAAGGTACGTCCCGACTCACTGGACCTATTAGATGAGGAGCGCGATCTCGCAGAAGCACGTTTGGCGATTTATCAACAAGATCTCCGACGTTATCACAGCCACCGGGTTAAGACAAGAACTTTTCAAGAGGGCGATCTGGTGCACCGGCTCATCCAGGATCACACTGATATGCACAAGTTATCCCCAACTTGGGAAGGATCTTTTGTGGTCTGCAAGAATCTGCACAACGGGTCATACTACCTCATTGATGTTCGAGAGCACAAAGACTCACGTAAGTCGGAGGAGGAGACCAAGCGGCCGTGGAATATAGCTCTTCTTCGACCTTACTATACTTGAGCCACAGGCTCTTCTTTTGTACATATTTATGATAATGTATATATTATATAATAAACCGGAGCCTCGAATAAAGTGGGGTCTTTGTTCTTTTTACATCATGTGTGAGCCTACAAGAGTTTCTACTGACAGAAGCGGAGTTTTGTTATACTGGCCTCTACGGCCACACGGATATAAAGAAAATCACTAGGGGGCTTGGTCGTATCCGAACCATTGCTACACCTCTTGATCGGTTTAAAACCAAAAAGGGATATCACTAGGGGGCTTGGTTGTCTTTATACAATAGCTACACCTCTTGATAGGCTTTAAGCCAATAGTAAATTATGTGGAGCCAAAGAGAATTGGTTACATTAAGCACAATTCAAACATAGGTAACCACTGAGCATATCTCACATATTACCTGGGGGCTCCTTGCTTCTCAAGGAACAGTGAGCTTGAACCCTTGTAATAGGCTATCAAGCCAGGCTTGGAAGCCAGGTGTATTCACCTAAAACCCAGGTTATCCTGCCTCTTTAAGTAAGCCACTCCATCCAGGTAAACCTGGTATGGCCCATCGAACGTTTGACAAGTCAATCCCCTGGACCATGAACTTGTCAAAGTTAAAACGGTGATTGGTTAAAGATTGAGGTTCATCTTAAAAGGCTTTACAAAATGGTTTAACTCAGCGGCTTGGCCGCGCATGAAAAGCCTCGATTTAGGGCCTGGCAGCCCATGAAAAGCCTTGCATATTTCTTGTATTTGCTGTTTTTTATGATAAAGGATTTATGAGTATTTTCTGATAAACCGGTGTTCTTTACAACCCAGGATGACTTTCAACGCTTAGTTGTCAGTACATGATCAGTTTAAAATCGGCAGTATATTCTTTCGGTCTGGTTTTGGCTAGATGTCACCAGCATTATGCGGTTATTATAGCCCAATATGGCTTCTATATGAACCGGCAAGAGGTCAAGGAGTTGACAACACTCCGGATTGGTGTTTTTTCACCTTTACCAGACAAGTAGTTGGCCAGCCAACGAGGTATGTCACATATATTATTTCTTCTATTTGGTTAATATAAATCTTGGTTATCCATCCAAGTTGTGTATGGCTTTTTGGCATCATGACCCGTCTAGTGGTAAACCACTAGGACGCTTTCAAGTTCTTATATGCAGGAACACAAAGTATAATGGACTATACATAAATACATCCCAAAAGTGGAACAAGTTTTCAAAATATCAAGCCACACAAGCATGCTCGATGGCATGGCGGATAAAGGTGTTTCTGCTATCCTATTACAAGGAGCTTCAAAACGGCCCAAATTGAATAATTGTTTCAAGCAGTGGCAGACTGTAGCTGATAAACCGGTCGCCAGTTTAGGATGCTTCATCGGGATGGCTTGACGATTGAGGGTCATCTTGTGCAGTCACCTCATCTTCATCCCTCCCAAGACGCTGGAAATCAATTGTTGACCAGTCGATTTCGGTTAAAGCTTGAAACACGACCTCTTCATGGATAAGGCTGGAGGGGTCAATGTCAGGAGCGTAAGTATGCTTACGGATTGGAGGCACAAGCTCTTCAACATCATGGATCATAGTAGGCTGTCTCTTTCCATCAACATCGTAAACCAGTTGGAAGTGAGATAAATTGGTGTACTCCGCTAGTTTGCTTGCTATTGGCCGAATCTCCTTTGTCAGCCTTCACAGATCATCATTATTGAAGTCTGAGCCATCCTCTTTCACGCCAAGATATCCTTTGATGATATCTGCCGGTTCAAGATCCGGAATCCATGCCATCTCCCGGATTAGCGCGGTTAGCGCTCCTGATCTTGCGGCTGATCTCTTCAGTTTGGTGATCCGGGCAGGTAGCATGGCCAGCTTCTCAAGTGTTTCCTTTATCAACGATGGCGCCGGCTTGTTATACGCTGCAGTGCAAATAGCACGCTGGGAGCCAGAGTATAGGTGTTCCATCAAGGTGTACGCCGCTTTAAGCTTCATCCGCATGTCAGAGCCCAGATGAGCAATGCGGGTCCCTGTTATGGCTCAGCATCAGTAAACCGGTCAATGATAAGATCTTATGAACTAGACAAACGGCATGCGAAGGGACTTACCAAACACAGCGGACGTCATGGCATCAATCTGCCGCTTCAAGCCAGCCAGTTCTTCTACCACTGGCTTCAGGGCTACTTCTGCGTCCTTGGCTTTCCTGGTTAAACCGGCCTTTTCTATTTCCCAGTCAGCACGCTCCTTGTTGAAGGTCTCTTTCAACTTCTCCATAGCTGCCAGGGCATTGGTCAGCTCCTCTTTGGCTTTGGAAGCCTCTACTTGTTGAGACTTTACATTTTCTTGAAGATCAGCAGTTTGAGCATCCATCTTACTCAGCTCGGCCGGCAAAGGCGAAGATATGTCAACAACGGGATATGTATTTTCTAAGTACCAAGCGTATAACAAGTTATGCACTTTGTACTTGGGGGCTAATGCCTATTTGCTCTATTAGCAACAAATCTTTCACAAGTCTCAAGTACAATGCAAGCATTATCCTTAACACTTGGGGGCTAATGTACATCTGTTCAAAACTGATGCATTGATTCAAGACCCGGTTTACCTCGCAAAGCTAATCCTGCCCTTGGGTGCTACACCGATGAAAACTACATGAATACAATGATAAAGTATGGGTTTTGTTTTTACTGAGGACTTGACATATTGAGGATCATCATGCAAGGATTAAGATATTACAAAGTCCCGGTTTATGATTAACATCATAAACCGGCCCTTGGGGGCTACTTGGGTTGATGTCTATACTTTGGAATCAAGAAAGGAAAGGTGATGAAAATACCTCATAGCGTTCCTTCATCAGGTTCACCAAACCGGCTTCATAATCACGATTTGAGTGTAGACGGTTTAAAAAACCGGAGTGGAGTTCTTCGGTGCTGAGATGGGCGTAGCTTGATAAATCAGTGCTCCATTTACCCTTCTCCATGGCAGCATGCTCTTCCTTGGCACTATGTTTGGCCAAGATTACAGTATGGCCAGGAGAGCTGTGGCTCATACCGGTAATGATAACATCGTCTCCTTGGCCTCCAGTAGTTTTTACGGGTGATGGTGGAGTGTTAGTGGCTCTCACCAGACTGGAAGACCTGTCGTCGGCCTGGATTGGATCTACCGGTTCACTGTCAGGCACAGCAGTGTTAGCTTCTGGTTGATTATCAATATTCAGATTTTGAGGGGGTGGTTCGTCAAACGTGACTTCTGGATTTGGACCCTCCGATTCAGCCGTTTGTTCCGGTTCAACCGTTTTCTCTGGTTCACGAAGCACCTAGTCTTCAGGCGGACTGTTCACCCGAGCCTTTTTGCTGGGTCTAGATTTGGCCCTAAAATAGCAACAGATGTGAAAGTTAAAGCAGGCTACAAAGTATGAACAACATTAAAAGAAGGAGTTCAAGTACTTACCCAGCTACGATTTTGAGAGGAGGAATTTGGGTCGCTGTTGACTCGCCAGAGGATGAGGGAGGTGTCACCTAATAATTTGAATCGTACGGATTAAGAGGTTGTCAGAAATAACCTACCTTGGGATAAGAATTGTCAGAAGTGGGGGAGACCTCAGATCGGCGCTTCCGAACCGGGGTGTCAGGTAAACCGGCTGAAGTGGCCTGTTGGCCGCTGTGCCGGGTTGTCCGGAGAGCCTCGTGTTGTTGCTTCTTCAAAATAAATGTTGGATCCAAGTAAGCAAGAGGATGAGAAAAGCTTACTTTCCGGACTGCTTGACAGGTTTTTTGTGTTGGCATAGAGTTTGAACCGGAGGAAAGGGTAATTACCTCTTCATCGTCAGCCTGGCTTCCCTCCATGTCCTCTTGATAAGTATCATTGTTAATGAGATGCATGAAAAGGGAGCCAAGTGAATCAAGTTCTACCTCAACTTCCGGTTCATCTGTGTCTTCATCAAGTTCCATGTTGATGCGTTCAGCCGCCTTCCACTTTGAGGTTCTCTCGATGGCTTTTGATTTGGGACGGGATGGCTTTGCCGCTTTCTTTGCAGGTTTCTTCTTCCAGAATGGATCATCACCCTGTTTATAAACAAGAAGAAGGATATTCACAAGTTGAGCAGTTTAAAAAGATGTTGAAGATAACAAGGAAGGACAGTACTTACGACAGGCGGTTTGTTTTTGTGTAAAAGGGGTTTAAACTGGTTTGGCGGCAGACAGCTTCCGATTCGTTCAAAATCTTCTTAACACCCTCAGTAACTTCTTCATCGATTAATTGAATGTTGATGTGTCGTTGGGAGTCTTCTACTTCACCAGTGTACTCACACATTAAACCGGAGCGGCGGCTTAATGGCAAGATGATCCAGGATATCCAGCAACGCACAAAGTCGACGCCTGATAAACCGTTAGCCATAAAGGCTCGGAGCTTGGCGAGTTGAGGGGCATATGAGGCCCGTTCCGTAGCACTTAAACGTTGCGGCAGTGGATGAGTGTTGGAAAGCCGGTGGGCGCGGTAACCCGGCACAGGATTCTCGTCTTCAGGGGAAGTATCTTTACAGTAGAACCATGTTTGGTTCCAATCTTTGGGGTGGCTGTGCATCTTGGCATGAGGGAACTCAACCTCTTTCCTTTTTTGAATAGAGACGCCACCAAGTTCAGTGTTGGGTTCATCTACAAACTCAGTGCGCCGGTTCAGATGAAAAAAACCCGGAATAGCTCAGAAGTTGGTTCTTCTTGTAAGTACACCTCACAGAAGACTTGGAAATTGCATATATTAGACACCGAGTTGGGTCCAATGTCTTGAGGATGGAGCTGGAAACTGGCATGCACATCCTGGAAAAACTTTGACCCAGGCAGTTTGAAACCACGGCCTATATGGTCAACAAATACCACTACCTCACCCTGCTTAGGGGTAGGGGGATTTTCCGTTCCTGGAACTCGCCACCAGATCTCATTCTTTTTGGGCAAAGTACTAATCCTGACCATTCCATTAAGCTATTCTTCGGTAACCCGAGAAGGAGCCCAGTTTCAAGCATAAAACTGTTTGGCCGTTGCAAACGAAAAGCTGAAAGGAAATATTGGTTTACAAATCATTCATGGTGATACATAAGATGCGACGGAACAAAGACATACAAGTATGTAAATTGTGCAAACCGGAGGTTGATACTATAATGAATGACTAGGAAATATCAGAACAAAGGAATGCACATACTGTTAAACCGGAGTATAACAACGGAGGTAAAAGGCTTGTCTGGTTCACCAGAGGGCTAATGGTGTACGATAGATTGCTTTTACAAAGGTAAACCGCCTATGTGGTAAAGAGGATACACAACTAAGGCAAGAATGACTAAGTAAGGTAAAAACAGATTTCATAAGGTTGTAGTGAAATTTTGGATCTACCGTAAGACAGGAAAATAAAAGGATTTAGACCTAAAAGGTTGATCTCAAAGCAGTTCACAAGGGACCAGATAAGGGTTTTATGCGCATAAAGGTTTTTTTTGGTAACAGAAGATAAGCCATTACATGGAATACATCAGGTTTGAAGTTTTTATCTGTGGACTAAGAACAAACACGGGAAGAACAGCGTCGGAGTCTCGATGAACTTCGACGAACGAGGAAACCATAGATAGATCTACAACAGAGAAAGGAAGGGACTTACAGTGACTGTTGAAACAACGGAGGTATGCCGCGGTTCTCTGGTGCAACGAGGTTGATGCAGGGGCCGGCGGAGAGACAGAGGCGAAGCTTGGTGACGGCGGCGGCGCTCAGGGGCAGAGATGTCGCAGGGAGGAAGAATAAGTGAGGGAGACAAAGGGGAAAAAGGAGAAGGGCCCATGGTCCTATTTATAAGGTGAAGCGATAAGTGACAAGTGTGGGAATCGAGGAGCTCAAAATGGATAATTAATAAGGATGTCGCCTCGATGGTTGGATATTCATTAATGAAGGGAATCTTCGGCTTCAATGAATAGATGACGTCAGGGCGGTTTGCTATGGATCTAAAGGATGACATCACGGCGGTTTACCAGATCTATAAGAAGGTGACAGGGCAAGAATTTTTCTAAGTATTGAAGATTGACATGAACAAGTTCAAATCAATCTGGGGCCTAATGTTGGGGATATGATTACTGCAGGTAAACCGGCTCAGAGTGGCCGGGTTAGCTCCATGAAGATAGAAGCCCATGAAGACGTGAAGATGGTGGCGCTGTACGAAAGGCCAAGGCCCAAAGGCGGGTTAAAGCCTGTAGATGTAAACCGAATTTGTCATGTAACTTGTATTGTAAGTTACAAGAATAGAGGCCGAGCTGGACACATCTTTGATCCAGCCTCTGGACTCTGTAAACCGGCGGGCGTCAACCTATGTATATAAAGGGACGACCCAGCCGCGGTTTGAGGATAACAGACAACAACTCGAGAGCCAGGCAAAGCGGATTCGCTCCCTGGTCATCGAAACCCTAGCAATACCAATCACATCTAGACATAGGCTTTTACCTTCATCGAAGGGGCCGAACTAGTATAAAACCCCTCGTGTCCCCTTGTCCGGTTTAACCCCTTTAAGCTAACCCATAGCGATGGCTCCACGACTAAGTCCTTTCACGAGGACATCTGCCGTGACAAACCCATGACACTCCTCGTACGCTAGCAGGAATGGCACCGAGTCTGCCGCGCCGTCGTAACACGGCGGCATCTCCGGCTTGAAATTGGCCGGCCACTGCACTCGCCGTAGGGCGGGAGCCAGGGCTTGGTACCCAGACTCCCTGCTGCTGGTGTTGGCCGCAGAGGTGGGTGGAGGGGCACCTGCCATAGGAGCGTGGTGCGGCGGTACGGGGCGCAGGTAGGTGGAGAGGAGCCCCGGCGCACCCCTACCCGGCATTCCAAATGTCAATTCTGGGGTTTCGGCAAACCCTTAAGGTTCAAACACTGGGGTGCGCGCGAAGTCTTTCCTTCCCACCAATCTACGCCCTAGCTCGCTAAGATTTCGCGGATGAACTCGACGAACTCGCAACGCGGAAAGACACGAGGTTTATACTGGTTCGGGCCACCGTTGTGGTGTAATACCCTACTCTAGTGTGGTGGTGGTGGATTGCCTATAGGGCTGATGTTGAATAGTACAAGGGAAGAACAGCCTCCTGAGGTTGAGGTGTTCTTGTGAGTAGGCTCTCGATCGGGTTGGATCAAGCCAAGAAGAGATGCCTCTACTATGGTGGCTAGCTCTACTTATATAGGCCCTGGTCCTCTTCCCAAATATCGAGCGGGAAGCGAGCCAACAACGGCGGGCAAATTTTAAGGGGATAGCTAGTACAAGTTATCCTGACAAAAGCGGTCTTTGCCTGCGAAAGGCTCTGGCGGTGACGCCGTCTTGGGCTCCACGATGACCCCCGTCTTGCCGTCCTCCTGGTCTTGGTCTCATTGCACCAATATAGCAACCTTTGCCTGATGCCTCGGTACTCTTCGTCTGCGGTGGCCTCCTTAGCACCAAAGAGGAAATAAGGACGCTATGCGCGCTGGCACCCGCCTGGCGCCCGCCTGGTGTCGTGCGTCATGGCTCACGTCATGAGGGCCTCGTGAAGTTTGCCCCGCCTTGAGCCTGCCTGGATAGGCTACTCCAAAGGAGGTCTTGCGTCATCCTCCTCGCGAGGCTTGGGCCCTCGCGAGGGTCTTGGATGCCTTGTTGATGAAGATGGGTCGTACGGCCTACTGGCTCAGCCACGTCGCGGGCCGCAGGCAGGAAAGTCTGGGGAAACCCGTTCCCAGAACACCGACAGCCTCAGCCTGCAAGGTTCTTAGGTTTCAAGTTTAGGAAGTGGAGAAACTACGGCGTGGTGGACCAGTAAGTATTCTCGTCCTGTCTTGTTCTTGCTTATGCTGCTGATTCTTGACGCTTCTCCGTTGTGTAATTAGGCCGACGCCCGCGGCGAGGAATTGGTAGGAGGAAGCAGTGGTACTACTTAGGACCAAATCACCTGTATTGGCCGCACCCTCCTCCGCGGGGAAGGGCAGTGAGAGCACTCGCGCTTCCGCGGCCCGATCATCCTCGCGATACTTAGGGGGAGCGTCCCCCGGAGGAGGCAGCCCCGTAGCCCTGCTGGCTCTGGAGGTGCCGACATTCGGCGTCGTTTCCTCCTCCGTCCGCCACACTGCTGACCCTAGATCCTTCCGCCTCCCATGACGTCCTGGAGCGCACTCTCTCTGCACTGACCCTGCTGCGAGAGGATCTTCAAGGCACCGACCGTCACCTGGCGGCGGGGCGCCTGGAGCTGATTTCTGGCTGGCTTTGCTCCGATGCATTCGTCCGGGCGGCATTGAGCCAGGCTACAGCGGCCTCCGAGAAGGATAGGCAGGCAGTAGCCCAAGCCGCGGTTGCTCGTGAGGTGGCTCTCAAGGACGCCGGGGCCGCCCTGGATCGCTGTCGGTCGCTGGAGGCCGAGCTTGAGACCGTGCACAACGAGCGTGCGACTGAAGCTCAAGACCGCAAGGCGGAGGAAGAGAAGATGAAGGCCTGGCAGGACGCCGCCAGGGGTCGCGACGCCGAGATGGAGCAGCTACCGAAGGCGCAGGCCGCGGAGCGTATCCGGCTGGAGAAGCTGGAGCAGAAGATGAAGGCGGAGAAGGCCGAGCTGGAAGTCAAGGCGAAGGTCCTGGCTGAGAACCGTGTTGCCTTCAAGTCCCTTGAGGAGAGGTCCCGCGTGGCACTGTGGGCACTCTACGAGAAGGGCTTGGATGAGTCGCTGGAAACAACCGACGAGGGCCCCACCCAGCTGCTTCCTAATATGGCCGCGGCGCTTGAAGATGTCGTGGATGGGATCGACCCCTTTGTGGAGGGGGAAGCCCGCGCGCTTTCCTCGGCCGCGCTGACGCGCTTCTTCAGCCATCTCCATCTTCGTGACCCTGACGCCAACCTTGACGAGCTGCTGGAGCCTGTGGATGGCGAGCGCTGCACAGCTGCTGCCGAAGCCGTGAAGGGCCAGGTGGAGGCCTTGCTGAAGAAGTTCCATGCCTTCGTCCCTACACCCTCAACTGGTGCTGCTGATGAACCTGCAACTCCAGCGAGCGGCTTAGGCGAGGGCAACATCACCGTCGAAGGGGCACCTTTAGCGAGTGACGGCGGCGTCCAGGTATGACGAGATCGCTTGCTGGCGGCTCCTTTTCCTCCTTTGCTCCTACAACATGAACTATGCCTAGTGGAGGCGTTAAACTTGCGTTTGGTATTCGAGAAACAGTATGTCTTGTAATGTTTGTTTGAAATTCCATCATTTCCTTTCCATTCGCTTTGGTGTTCTGTGTCAGCAGGGCCCGACCACATGCATACCGCAGCCGCCATTGGAACATCTGGATCACCAGGACGGACCAAGGAGTGAGGGGCTACGTGGCCAGTTAGGCTCCTGAGTCGCGATGCTCAGGAGTCCTGCTTGACGCGCAAACAACTCACAGAAAGGAGATGCAGGAGTAGGCCTAGTGTTCTACGTCAGCAGGGCCCGAACTGCGCATACCTCATCCACCATTGGACCGTCGGAATCACCAGGACAGACCAAGGAGTGAGGGGCTACGTGTCCCCCTTGACGTCCAAACGACCTTTATACCTTGGCTCCGCTTGGGAGGGTGCGCGACGACCAGGTCTGAGGGACCTAGCAGGGTGGCGTATGCTCGGGCGTGACCCGAGCGCAGGCCCCTTGCATGACTATCCCGAGGGGAGGTGTTGCAATGAGGCCAGAAACTGAGCTCGCAGGCTCCCTGAGGTTGACACGGCCATGAGTCTGCCCTGAGTTGTTTATCACCAGCGTGGAGCATAGCGCTTCTGTACCTGCACGGGCATAGCTGCTCCTCGGAAGTGTCGACTGCCAGCGCAGAGCATGGTGCTTCCACTATGGTGTGGGTGAGGGCTCCCTCTGAGTGGAGCCCCCGGGGCATGTATAGCCCCACCCTGACACGTGGCTTGCATGACAGGGCTGGACGAGGTGTGTCTGGGCACTTGTGAGCCAGCGCGAGACTCACGAGGCCCTACCTCAAGGCGGGTTGTGCCTAGTCTTTGCTCTTGATGACTGTGGTGGTCCTGCGAGATGGTTAAGCAACCTGCGCTGAGAGAATCTCCTAAGGCTATCGCATGAGAAGGCCAAGAACCAATGACCCCAAGAGGTGACGCGAACGAGGCCGGCCCGCCAGACAGAGCTCTGCCGTTGGGTTTATCAACGCTGCAGGGACGGACCCGAGCATAGGCGCCGTGGCTTGTCTTCTCTTCTCAAGGCGGGTTGTGCCTAGTCTTTGCTCTTGATGACTGTGGTGATCCTGCGAGATGGTTAAGCAACCTGCGCTGATTGAATCTCCTAAGGCTATCGCATGAGAAGGCCAAGAACCAATGACCCCAAGAGGTGACGTGAACGAGGTCGGCCCGCCAAACAGAGCTCCGCCGTTGGGTTTATCAACGCTGCAGGGACGGACCCGAGCATAGGCGCCATGGCTTGTCTTCTCGTGCGAAGGATCCTACAGAAAAACGATCAGCGCGCGGCTCCCGTGGTGGGTGACAATCAAGCAGGTGATGACTATAAATAACTCATGCATGGGAATCACCTAGCTTAGATAGATGTGAGAACGATACATGCCAGTGGAATGGGCCCGAGTGGCCTGGGGATGATGCAGCCCGAGGGGCGCCCCAGTAGAGTAAGCTAAAGATGCAAAAGGATACATGCCGCTGGGTCAAGCCCATGCAACCTGGGAATAATGCAGCCCAAGCGGTGCTCCCAGCTGAATAAACTTGGAAAAAGTCACCTGGTTCCATTGTTGAAGGAGTGTTGGGGTAGCTAAAGGCGCGCGTTAAAGAAGTTGCTCCTCATGAGCTGCCAAGACCCTGAGCCTTGGGAGGCTCTGGGGGCTCGGGCGGCTCCTTGAGGACCGTCTCCATCTCCACTAGGACCGCGTGGTGCCTGGCCTCCTGAGTTGCCAGATGCTCCGTAGGTTGCGTTGGAAGGCGGCTACCACGCTCGGCAGGCCAAACGGCATGGGAACATAGCTGTGAGGTGGACCTTTGCACTGCCCAACGCATGAAGGCCAGAAGAGCTCCTGAGATGCGGCCCTGTTGAGCCATGGGATGTCGGTGCAGACGCGCAACTCGCCCCCCTCGCTTGGATGGGGAGCTGCACCAGGTGGGCGGCGGTCGCCGCACATAGCCCTTGCTTCCTGAAGCTCTTGGGTGGCCTTGACGATGAACTCCTGAGCTTCGGGTGCTCCTCGCCCGGTGCCCTCCTGAGGGAAACATGCCGCAAAGCACGCCTCTACGTGGTGCCCGAGCGCCTTTGTCGTGATGTTGGCTAGGTCTATGGCCCTAAGAGATCCCCGAGCCACGCCCGATGTGATAGCCTGGCTTATAAGGGATGATAGACTACTCATATCAATAAGGAATTCCTTCTTTTCCGGGAGCCCATTCGGAAAGATCTCCAAAGTTAAGCGTGCTCAGCTTGTAGTAATTTCAGTATGGGTGACCGACCGGGAAGTTGCTCCCGGGTGCGCATGAGTGAGGACAAAGTGCGCAGAAAAGACTAGTATTGATTTGTGGGGCCAGTCTAGATCACGCCGGGAGTAACGACCACCGGCGAGTGTGTCCGGGGTGTTACAAGTTGGTATTAGAGACGTCCCTCGCGGTTACATGGATCATTGCGAACAGGTGCGCGGTCATGTTGTTCATGACGTTTGTGATCCGTCGTGGCACACATCATGGCACATATACCATACTGGATGCACAGACGTATGTGCCAAGAGGGAACGTTCCTGTGGCCCGACGAGGACGTCGGTTCCTCTGAGTGGGGGTGAATGTGATAGCCTGGCTTATTAGGGATGATAGACTACTCATAACAATAAGGAATTCCTTCTTTTCCAAGAGCCCATTCGGAAAGAACTCCAAAGTTAAGTGTGCTCAGCTTGGAGTAATTTCAGGATGGATGACCGACCGGGAAGTTGCTCCCGGGTGCACATGAGTAAGGACAAAGTGCGCAGAAAAGACTAGTATTATTTTGTGGGGCCATTCTAGATCCCGCCAGGAGTAACGACCACCGGCGGGTGTGTCCGGGGCGTTAGACCCGAGGAGGGCGCCGGGCGCGCCTTCCTATGCAAGGGAGGGAGGCGCCCTAGGTGCTGGCGCTGATCCTGAGGCGGCGCCGCTAGAGACACCGCTCTCCTGAGGCCCTGTGCGGAGTAGTTGCTTCTTATTCTTGGGGATGGCCTCAGGAGGGTATTGAATGCCCTCGCTGTCAGGGTCTTCAATTGCTGCGGCTTGGAAGGCGCGCTCGAGGGAGCACACCGCGTCTCTTTCCTTGCAGGGGACTATTATGATTCCTTCGCTTCCTGGAATCTAGAGGACTTTGTAGCCGTGCTGGGTCACTGCCATGAACTTGGCTAATACTGGGTACCCAAGGATGGCGTTGTACGGCAGACGGATGTGGGCGATGTTGAAGTCGACGAGCTCGGTGTGTTAGTTGTCGCACTGGCCGAAGGTGACAGGGAGACAAACTTGCCCTATCGGGTTGGTGGAGCGTCTGTCACTCCTAAGAAGGGCTTGGTAGGCTGTAGCTAATCATAGGGCAGCTGGAGGCTGTCGAACGTCTCGGCGGACATGACACTGAGCCCTGTGTTGCCGTCGATGAGGGTCTTGGTGACTTGGACATTGCTGACGACGGGTGACAAAGCATCAGGAGGACGCCGGCAGTTGCCGCGCATTTGAGCTGGTCCGCCGAGCTGAAGGTGATGGCGTACTTGGACCACCTGAGCGGGCGCGTGGCTTCAAGCCTGGGGAGTGCTGCATTCACCTCGCGAGAGAACTGCTTGAAGATGCATTGGGAAGCTGGGGCATGAGCACCTCCCAAGATGCAAGTGATGGCGCGTGGCTCCTGGAAGCCCCCAGCCCCCTCGTCTTGATGATGGTCATCATTCTTTCTTGGTGGTGGCGGCAGCGGAAGGAGGCCAGGATTGCCCTGAGGATGGTCCTCGCGAGGCTGGTCGCGCCAGGCGCCCTCAGGAGGCTGCTCCTGCCAATGGTTCTCATGAGGCCGGTTGCGCCACTCTTGGCGGGGTCCGCAGTCGTCCCACCATCCTCCACCTAATCCTCCTCCTCGGTCGTAGCCCCGGTCGTTGCGCTCGGGGCGTCGACCAAAGCATCCATCTCGGATGACCCTGAGCTCTTGATAATCGTTGGTGTTGTGGTTGTGTACGTTGTGGAAGGCGCAGAATGGACGGCTTCTCTTGGACGACTCGGGGTCGTCCTGGCGGCGCTTCGTGTCCGGCTCCACCGCGAGCACAGATACTCCCTTGCGCTTCACGTCCTTGGCCTTGGCTTTCTTCTCCTCTGGGTCGGCAGCAGGGACCTCGAGGAGGGAGAGACGCCCTTCCTCAGCTCTTGCACACCTGGTCGCCAGGTTGAACAGCTCCAGAGTCGTGCATAGCTCCTCGTGGATGGTGAGCTCCTCCTTCATCTTGACGTCATGGATGCCATCAGAGAACGCTGAGATGATGGCCTCGCCCGTCACCTTGGGGATCTTGAGGCGAACGTTGTTGAAGTGCTGGATGTACTTTTGTAGGGTCTCTCCCGGCTGTTGCTTGATGCAGTGCAGGTCACCCGCGGCCGGAGGGCGGTCGCGAGTGCCCTGGAAGTTGGCGATGAAGCGATCGTGCATCTCACCCTAGGAGGAGATCGATCTCGCGGGCAGGTTGAGGAGCTATGGGAAACCAGTTCGGAGGCGGCCCGGGCGCTCCGTGAGCTACGTCGCTTGCGGATGGAGGTGGGCGGCGGAGGCGCTCCATGGGCTACGTCCCCTGTTCATGAGCAGCGCGGCCTGCGCATCCATGGGCGCACGACGAGCGTGGGATGATTAGCCGGCCGGAGTTAGCGACGGGGTGGCAGTGCGGCCGTCCTGCCGCATGGAGGGGTGCAGTGATGATTCTTGTTGCTCGTTTACTGTCGGGCCGTTAGCGGCATTGGCAACAGGGGATGGAGAAGGATGGGAGGTCCGCCGACAGGGGCCGTCTAAGCGACGCGGGCGGCCAGGGCGGCCCGGCGCTCGGCACGGGCTCGGCGAGCATCTGACATAGATGTGGTGGAGTGGTGGAACGCGGATCAACGGAAGAAAAGCTTTAGCGCGCCCCTACCTGGCGCACCAAATGTTGGATTTCAGGTTCCTACAAAACCCATGAGGTTTGAACTCTGGGGTGCGCACAAAGATCTCTCCTCCCTCTAGCTCACGCCCTCACTGCAATCTCAAAGCTCAGCACGTCGAACTTGCAGGACAAAGGACACAGGGTTTATACTCGTTTGGGCCACCGATGTGGTGTAATAGCCTACTCCAGTGTGGTGTGGTGGATAGCCTCTTGGGCTGAGGATGAATAGGTACAAGGGATGAACAGCATCCGGAGGAGAGGTGTTCTTGAGCTCGGTGAGCTTGTCTAGTGGCCTTGGTAGAATGGATCTAGTCCCAGATGAGATGCCTCCCTACGGTGCTGGCTAGTCCTATTTATAAGGCCCGGGTCCTCTTCCCAAATAGTAGGATGGAAGGGATCCCACAATGGCCAGTTTGAAGGGGGACAACTAGTACAAGCTATCCTGACAAAAGGTGGTCTTCGCCTGCCAAAGTCTCTGGTGGTGACGCCGTCCTAGGCTCCATGGTGCCCTCCATCTTGTCGTCCTGCTGGTCTTGGTCTTTTTGCACTGATATGGAAACCTTTGCCTGATGCCTTGGGACTCCTCACCTGCGCATACCTCTTTAGCACCAAAGAGGAAACGCGGACATTGTGTGCGCTGGCACCCACCTGGCCTTGGTCGTCATGGCTTGCGTCACAGGGGCCTCGCGAGGTGCCCCTCGCCTTGATCTCTCCAATCCTCGCGAGCTAGCTTGGTGAGGCCACCCCCGAGGGGGTCTTGTGTCGTCCGCCTCACGAGGGTCTTGAGTGTTCGCTGATGAAGATGGGCCGTACAGGGCCGCTGGTGGAGCCATGCCGTGGGCCGCAGGCAGGCAAGTCTGGGGACCCCCGTTCCCAAGACGTCGACAAATTCGTAATGAGTAACAGGTAACAAAAGTAAACAAGGTGCAGCAAGGTGGCCCAATCCTTTCTCGAGGACACATGGGAATTATCATCAAGCTAGTTATCATCAGGCTCATCTGATTTGCGTTCGTTACTTTGGTAATTTGATATGTGGGTGGACCGATGCTTGGGTATTGCCCTTCCATGGAAAAGCATCCCACTTATGATTAACCCCCCTCACAAGCATCCGCAACTACGAAAGAAGAATTAAGGTAAACCTAACCATAGCATGAAACATATGGATCCAAATCAGCCCCTGACGAAGCAACGCATAAACTAGGTTTTAAACTTCTGTCACTTTAGCAACCCATCATCTAATTATTTCTTCCCAATTCCTTCCCCTAGGCCCAAACAATGGTGCAGTGTCATGTAGTCGACGTTCACATAACACCATTAGAGGAAAGACAACATACATCTCATCAAAATATCGAACGAATACCAAATTCACATGACTACTTATAACAAGACTTCTCCCATGTCCTCAGGAACAAATGTAACTACTCATAACTCATATTCATGTTCATAATCAGAGGGTTTTAATATGCCTAAAGGTTATGAACATATAATCTTCCACAGAATAAACCAACTAGCAGCAACTACAAGGAGTAATCAACACTACTAGAAACCCACAGGTACTAATCCGAGGTTTTGAGACAAAGATCGGATACAAGAGATGAACTAGGGTTTGATAGGAGATGGTGCTAGTGAAGATGTTGATGGAGATTGACCCCCTCCCGGTGAGAGGATCGATGGTGATGACGATGGTGACGATTTCCCACTCCCGGAGGGATGTTTCACCGGCAGAACAGCTCCGTCGGAGCCCTAGATTGGTTCCACCAAGGTTCTGCCTCGAGACGGCGACGCTTTGTCCCGAAAGCTTCCTTATGATTTTTTTTCCATGGCAAAAGACACCCTATACCAGAAGATGGGCATCATGGGGCTTCCAGGTGGCCAACGAGGTAGGGGGTGCGCCCTCCACCCTCGTGGACGGTGGGTGGCCCCGCTCTAGTGCTTCCTTCGCCCAATATTTTTTATATATTCCAAAACTGACTTTCATGGAGTTTTAGGAATTTTGGAGTTGTGCATAATACGTCTATAATATTTTCTCCTTTTCGAGCCCAGAATTCCAGCTACCGGCATTCTCCCTTTTCATGTAAACCTTGTAAAATAAGAGAGAAAAGGCATAAGTATTGTGACATAATGTGTAATAACAGCCCATAATGCAATAAATATCGATATAAAAGCATGATGCAAAATGGACGTATCAAAGATAACTGTTCAGATGGGGTGTTTGCTCTAACCTGGCATGCCGATGTTGGTCATATCATGCATATGGCGCCTCAGATTGCTTACATTATACATCTTATATGTCATCACCTTTGTTTAGTTTTCTTTGTGTGAATGACATGTGTTTGGTTTCTATATCATAATCCCATCGTTCCTAAATATTTGTCTTTTTAGAGATTTCTACAAGTGACTACATATAGAGCAAGATGAGTGAATTTAGACTCTAAAATATGTCTATATACATCCGTATGGGGTAGTCCATTTGAAATCTCTAAAAAGACAAATATTTGGGAACAAAGGGAGTATATGGGAATTATGCAATGCCATCGTTTTTAGCCAGGCATCATACACATGAATCATGCAATGCCATCCTGTTTAGCTAGTCACCGTATATGTGAATTGTATCGTGCCATATTTTTTTCATAATGTATTCCATTTATCAACAATGTTTATATATTCATCTACTCTTCCTGTGCATCAGCCATTTGAGTCGGTCATGGGAAAATCTGGAGCGAAAACAAGGTCTTCTAAGTATACAGTGCTACCTGTCGATGCAAATTTCTTGCTGTTTATAGGTAGCTCCTCAGAGGAGGATTGAGAGACAAATAACCAGTCATATTCCCCCCCCCTCGAGGTGCACACTCTAACTTGGCAGGGTTATATTGCTCATATCATGCATATGGTGTCTTGCATTGCCATGCCATCTTCTTAGATTAAACATGCTGTTGTGTGAATGCCTCTTGTTTGCTTTCTATATCAGATATGTGAATTATGCAATTCCATATTTTCAGCCAGTTATCATATATGTGAATTATGCACCGCCATGTAGCTAGGCATCATATATGTGAATTATCCCATGCCATCTTTTTTTCATTACGTATTCCTTTTGTCAACAATCTGTGTATATTGAACTACTCTTCATGTGTATCAGCCATTTGAGCTAGTTTTGGAAAAATCAGGAGCGAAAAGAAGGTCTTCAAAGCATGCAATGGTACCTGTTGAAGCATATATCACGATGGTTACAGGTAGCTCCTCAGAGGAGGATTCAGAGACAGATGACCAGTCCTATATCCCACCTGAGGTGTATGCTCTAAGTTGCAATGTTTATATTTCTCATATCATGCATATGGTGTCTTGCATTGCTTAGTTTAGACATAATATGCATAATATTGAATTCCATCTTCTTAGTTTAGAGATCATACATGCGAGTGCCAGCTGCTTAGTATACGAATCAATTATAGTAGTTATATCATGCCATCCTATATACTTAGACAACATGTATGTTAATTATTTCCTCCCAACCTATTTTAGAAAGACATCATATAGTTTTGTCATGTCATCCTGTTTAGATACTCATCAGATGTTGAATTATGCCATTATATCCTGTTAAGTTATCCATCATATATTGAAACTGTGTCATGCTATCCTGTTTTGTTAGGCATAATATATGTGAAATTGTGGCATGCTGTCCTGTTTGGTTACATAACATAAATGTGAATTACCAGATCTGTTTGTCATACAATGTCTGTACGTTCAATTTCTTTTCTTATTTATCAGCCATTTGAATTGGAGAGGTTGATCGCAGTATTTAAGGGAGCAAAAACCCGTTCTTCACAAAAGACAGTGCTACCCGTGGATGCAGATAGAACCATTGTTGTACTGGCCCATGAACTAGCGCCACCACACATAATCAATACTTTTCTGGATTGCACACTTACACCGTTGGATAGAGGACCAGCTACAACCAACCTGACCCCAACCCCAGCGGACAGTAACCCACTTCTAGTTGACAAAGCACCATGTCCACCACAGAGTACCCCCACATGAGCAGTTTGTAAAGCAAGTGCAGTGCCCAAAGAAGGAAGACTACCACAGCGAACCCAAACTCCATGTCTAAAGCATAAGAGCAACTATTCTCAGGTTAGATTCCGTAGCTATGGTCCATACTCCTTTGTTGTTGCATCATTGTATTTACACATACCAACTACTTTGGAATTTGAAGGATCCAATTGAAACTCCAATGGCGCAACATGTATGTTTTAAACCTATTTCATTAACTGGATTGTTGTTCTAATTTCTTTCGCTATGTTGATTTCAGTTTCAGTTGTATAAACAGTTATGTTCTCATGTGATGCACATTACAAGTGTTCCCAATGATGTGTAGTTTTCACACTTATATTCTGTCTATGCTACCGTGTCTTAAAAATATATGAGTTGAACTATGTCTCTATCTTGATTTGGCAACACAAACTAGAATTATATGGACAATACAATGATCATATTACATAGATATACGTTTGTTTCATGCTGTTATCCTGCCCACCTTACTACTAAATCGGTTTACCAAAATGAGTTTTGTATACTACATGCTAAACCTGTGATGTCTGCTTGTTTCTCTTGTAGTATGTGAACAGGATATTGGAGAAGAGCACCCCACTATGCAATGGTAGAGAAAGTAATGCACATAAGGTTCAAGATAGTGAGACAACCCTATTGGTATCCAAGAAAGGTGATAAAAACGATCTTGTAGATAGTGAGAAACCCAACAGTCCTGCCTTGATGTAGTGTTCGAGTTACTGGCCAGTACCACTGGCACAAGCTCTTCGAACTCGCTGCTTGAATCACTTCGGCTTCTTTCAATCTCAGCTACAAGCTGAAAGGCATCAGTCAGCTGTGTTGCGGCAAGAAGCCGAAGGATAGAGGAAGTCCCTACAGAATTTAGATGCATACTTTCTTGTGCAATAGCAAGCGCTGGAAGATTTAAGCGCCAAACAAGAGAAAGTTAATAAGCTCGCTAAGGATCTTGCTAGCATTATGGGTACCCAGGATATTGTTTTTGAGCTCTTCTGAAGTGGTTTCAGTTCTGGACTTGTTTTGCTGCAGTGTTTATTTGCACTAGTCGCCAACTTTGACAACCAGTGTATGTGATATGCTGCTTTGTTCCCTATATTTGCACCGGTGGTGAACTTTGATGCCCAGTGGATGTAACATGTGTAATAGTCATGATAGCCTAGCGTAAGTTGCTTGCTTATTTATTTTCTTGTTATCTTGTTTATTTGTTTGCTAGTAGTCAGTGCAGTTCTTTTTCTGTTGTTTGTTAGTGGCCGCAATAACCTATTTTTAAAAGTAGGACGCAATAACCATGGGCTACATATTTACTGTAGTGACCCTAGGCCTCCTACGGGCCGTAAAAACAATGGGCCTTCTACAGGGAGTAGCATCAATGGGACTTCTATGGGCCGTATGATCGGTTGGCCAAATGAGCCAATAACGGACCGCGTTATGGGCCTTAAACGGGCTAGAGTTGGAATCATCCGTTCATGGGCCGACCATAATGGGCCATCATTAATCGGCCATATTTGATGACGCTATGAAAATGGCCCAACGGATTAACAGGCCACAAACAGGCCGACTGTAACCACGGGCTGAATTTGGCCCACAAGCAGAAAAGTCCAGTAACAGGCCGTAAGTAACCGAATGTTGGAAATAAGCCCAAGAATAAATGGGCCCTGAGAAGGCCGAAAGATAACATGGGCTTGAAACAGCCCAATGGAATAATGGTCTGTTAACGGGTATAAAGCGATATACTGTTCATTATGGCCCAGTTTCACTACGGACTGTTAATGGGCCAAGAGTTACCAAGTGCCTCATATGGGCCGAAAGATGTCATGGGCCATACATGGGCTGGAAGTTACAACGGGCTGGAATCATATTGGATGGCCCATATGACGCTACTGGGCCTAATTCGGATAGGCCGTAATGGGCCCTGGGTTAGCGGGCTGTAAATGGGCTATGTGTGAATAGGCCGTTAACAGGCTTTTCGTGGGCCGGCCCACTATCTTTTCACCAAATCAAACGGGCCGGCCTTTTCACAGGAATGGGCCTCTATTGGGCCGTGCCATGTGTTGACGTATCATTGGCGCATTCTGTCCAATGAGTGGATGGCATCTGTCCCAACGGTGATCCAACACGTGTTTCCTCCAGCCAATGATAATTTTACACATGGAAAATCCCCATTGGTCCGGGCTGTTAATGGGTTATGGGATCCAAACCGAAACCCGATAGCTTAACGGTGACCCGTTATGGTGGCTGCGACGTGTTGGTCACCCTTGACGGAAGCACTTCTATGAAGCACGATTTATCGTCATGGAAGTGGACACTTCCGTGATGATAATTTTGGTAATGTCATGGAACACTTCTACAACAACACAGGTATGACTATCTTGATTGTGGCATAGAATCGTCATGCATGTACATGCATGACAAAAAACGTGACCTACTGTGACAAACACGTATCATCACAGAAGTGTATTTTTTTGTAGTGAATATTGAGCATCTTCGCAATTTTTACCCGTAAGGCGCGGCTGCCAGGCCCTGCCCTAGCAGCTACCCTTTTGTACAAGCCTTGTCGATGTTGCATGTAACCCTTTGTACAAAGCCAGACGCAGACCCTGAGCAGCAGATAAATAAACGAAGCACTAGCGCCCTAAAAACAATATGCATGCATGATTAGCTTAGCATAAGCATACCACGATCATTTAGATGAGGTCATATGCTGCTATGTTTTCCCTTGCACTAACTACAGGACCCTTGTCCCGGATCCGATCCTGGGAAGGAGAGACAGAAAGCAAGCTTACATATCGATCCTCTACAAGCCAAACAGATGAGTTTTCTTTTATCCACACATGTCTTTGTTAGGAGAAAACTTGTGCATAGAGAAACCTTGTCGCCTTCGAAGCATTTGTGCTCCTATCCTTTGACCCGAATGATGTTTCGGTCAGGAATGTTGTAGTGGCATTTGATAAGAAAAAGGTTGGCAAAGGGCCGGTTCCCTTCCATGCTCATAAGCCTGGCAAGCCAGGCCCCGTGGCAACGATGGAAGGCACCAGCTAGATAGCTTGCCGAGGAAACTCATTTACTTAAAAGTATAGAGGTGCCCAACCTCTGCATGGATAGGATACATGCACAAGTACCTGGCAAGGCCCATCTTTTTCATTAATATGCGGATAAGCAAGTACAGAGCTTACAAAGCACAAACATGGATAAAGAAGATTACATATTTAAGACTAAAGTTTGACAAGCCCCTACATATTTTAGAATGAAAAAAGATAAGTGTCTGGTAATCCCCTTCTTGTCCCTCTCCTCCTAGGAACTACAGTGGGAGGTGAAGAGGGTAAAAGGAGCGCCTAGGAAGAAGCCCAGCCTGACCCCGTCCGGACCCGTGGGACGGATCTTGACAAGATCATGAGGATGCGGCCAAAGCTAATGGATGGGGAGAATGGCTAGGCGACGCCCTGGTCACCGCCGCCAGGGCCAGCAGGGAATGGCAGCATGGACACCGGCAGGATGGATGAAGCCCGAGTCCACGAGGAAGCCTGCCGGGGTCCAGCTGGAAGACTGCTGGAGGAGCCGAAGACACCACTAAAGGAAATATGCCCTAGGGGCAATAATAAAGTTGTTATTTATATTTCCTTATATCATGATAATTTTTTATTATTAATGCTAGAATTTTATTAACGGGAAACTTAGTACATGTGTGAATACATAGACAAAACAAAGTGTGCCTAGTATGCCTCTACTTGACTAGCTCGTTAATTAAAGATGGCTAAGTTTCCTGGCCATAGACATGTGTTGTCATTTGATGACAGGGATCACATCATTAGGAGAATGATGTGATGGACAAGACCCATCCGTTAGCTTAGCATAATGATCTTTAAGTTTTATTGCTATTGCTTTCTTCATGACATACAGATAATCCTTTGTCTATGAGATTATGCAACTCCCGAATACCGGAGGAACACCTTGTGTGCTATCAAAGGTCAGAACATAACTGGGTGATTATAAAGATGCTCTACAGGTGTCTCCGAAGGTGTTCGTTTGGTTGGCATGGATCGAGATTAGGATTTCTCACTCCGAATATCGGAGAGGTATCCCTAGGCCCTCTCAGTAATGCACATCATGATAAGCCTTGCAAGTAGTGTGACTATATGAGTTAGTTGCAGGATGATGCATTACAGAATGAGTAAAGAGACTTTCCAGTAACGAGATTGAACTAGGTATGAGGATACCGACGATGGAATCTCGGGCAAGTAACATAACAATGACAAAGGGAATTACGTATGTTGACATTGCGGTTTGACCGATAAAGATCTTTGTAGAATATGTAGGAACCAATATGAGCATCCTGGTTCCGCTATTGGTTATTGACCGAAGACGTGTCTCAGTCATGTCTACATAGTTCTCAAACCCATAGGGTCCGCATGCTTAACGTTCGATGACGATTTGTATTATGACTTATGTGTTTTGGTCACTGAAGATTTTTCGGAGTCCCGTATGAGATCGTGGACATGACGATGAGTCTCGGAATGGTTGAGAGGTAAAGATTGGTATATTGGACGATGGTATTCGGACACCGGAATGGTTTCAGAGTGGTTTGGGTATTTTTCGGAGTATCGAGGGGTTACTGAAGCCCCCCGGGGAAAGTAATGGGCCTACATGGGCCATATGGTAGAGGGGAGGCAGCCCACAAGGGGTGGTCGCGCCCCCCTCCCATGGGGAGTCCAAATTGGACTAGGGGAGGGGGCGCGCCCCCCTTTCCATCTCCTCTTCCCTTTACCTTCCCCTTTCCCCCTCCGTAAGAAAGGAAGGGGGGCGAATAGGACTTGGCAGTCCTATTTGGTTTCCCCCCATGGCGCGCCACCTAGGACCGGCCGCCTCCTCCCCTCCTCCTTTATATACGGGGGCAGGGGGCACCCCATGGCACAATAGTTGTTCTCTTAGGCGTGTGCGGTGCCCCCCTCCACAGTTTACTCCTCCGATCATAGCGTCGTAGTGTTTAGGCGAAGCCCTGCGTGGATCACATCACCATCACCGTCACCATGCTGTCATGCTAACGAAACTCGCCCTCGACCCTCTGCTGGATCAAGAGTTCGAGGGACGTCATCGAGATGAACGTGTGCTGAACTCGGAGGTGCCGTACGCTCAGTACTAGATCAATTGGATCGTGAAGACGTTCGACTACACCAACCACGTTGACCTAATGCTTCCGCCTTCGATTGAAATTGCATGCTACGTTCCCCAACAGTGGCATCCGAGCCAGGTCTATGCGTAGATGATATGCATGAGTAGAGCACAAAGAATTGTGGGCAATAATAGTCATACTACTTATAGCCAACATCTTATTTTGATTCGGCGGTATTGTTGGATGCAGCGGCCCGGACCAACCTTACATGACCACGTTCATGAGACCAGTTCCACCTGTATACATGCTACTTGTTTTGCATAAAGGTGGCTGGCGGGTGTCTGTTTCTCCAACTTCTGTTGAACCAAATTTGACTACGGTCGGTCCTTGTTGAAGGTTAAAACAACACACTTGATGAAAATCGTTGTGGTTTCGATGCGTATGTAAGAACAGCTCTTGCTAGAAGCCCATAGCAGCCGCGTAAAACTTGCAACAACAAAGTAGATGACGTCTAACTTATAGTATGATGTGATATGGTCAAGACATGATGTGATATAAGTTATAGTATGATATGATCATGTTTTGTAAAAGTTATCGGCAACTGGGAGGAGCCTTATGGTTGCTGCTTTATTGTATGAAATGCAATCACCATGTAATTGCTTTATTTTATCACTATGCGGTAGCGATAGTTGTAGGAGCAATAGTTGGCGAGACGACAACGACGCTACGATGGAGATCAAGGTGTCAAGCCGGTGACGATGGAGATCATGACGGTGCTTTGGAGATGGTTATCAAAGGCACAAGATGATGATGGCCATATCATGTCACATATTTTAATTGCATGTGATGTTTATCTTTTATGCATCTTATTTTGCTTAGTACAGTGGTAGCATTATAAGATGATCCGTAAAGGCAATAATAAAGTTGTTATTTATATTTCCTTATATCATGATAAATGTTTATTATTCATGGTAGAATTGTATCAACCGGAAACTTAGTACATGTGTGAATACATAGACAAAACAAAGTGTCCCTAGTATGCCTCTACTTGACTAGCTCGTTAGTCAAATATGGTTAAGTTTCCTGACCATAGCCATGTGTTGTCATTTGATGAACGGGATCACATCATTAGGAGAATGATGTGATGGACAAGACCCATCTGTTAGCTTAGCATAATGATCGTTAAGTTTTATTTCTATTGCTTTCTTCATGACTTATACATATTCCTTTGACTATGAGATTATGCAACTCCCAAATACCGAAGGAACACCTCGTGTGCTATCAAACGTGACAACCTAACTGAGTGATTATAAAGATGCTATACAGGTGTCTCCAAAGGTGTTTGTTGTGTTGGCATAGATCGAGATTAGGATTTGTCATTCGGGTATCATAGAGGTATCTCTGGGCCCTCTCTGTAATGCACATCATGATAAGCCTTGCAAGCAATGTGACTAATGAGTTAGTTGCGGGATGATGCATTACGGAACGAGTAAAGAGACTTGCCTGTAATGAGATTGAACTAGGTATGAGGATACCGACAATCGAATCTCGGGCAAGTAACATACCCATGCCAAAGGGAATTACGTATGTTGTCATTGCGGTTTGACCGACAAAGATCTTCGTAGAATACGTAGGAACCAATATGAGCATCCAGGTTCCACTATTGGTTATTGACCGGAGACATGTCTCGGTCATGTCTACATAGTTCTCAAACCCGTAGGGTCCGCACGCTTAAAGTTTGATGACGATTTGTATTATAAGTTATGTGTTTTGGTGACCAAAGATTGTTTGGAGTCCCGGATGAGATCACGAAAATGACGAAGAGTCTCTAAATGGTCGAGAGGTAAAGATTGATATATTGGACGATGGTATTTGGACACCGGAATGGTTTCGGAGTGGCTCGGGTATTTTTCGGAGTACCGAGGGGTTACCAGAACTCCCCGGGGAAAGTAATGGGCCTACATGGGCCATAGGGGAGAGGGGAGGCAGCCCACAAGGGGTGGCCGCGCCCCCTGTCATGGGGAGTCCGAATTGTACTAGGGGAGGGGGCGCAGCCCCCCTTTCCTTCTCCTCTTCCCTGTCCCGTCCCCTTTCCCCCTCCATAAGAAAGGAAGGGGGCCAAATAGGACTTGGAGTCCTATTTGGTTTCCCCCCATGGCGCGCCCCCTAGGACCGACCGCCTCCTCCTCTCCTCCTTTATATACGGGGGCGGGGGGCACCGTAAGGCACAACAGTTGTTCTCTTAGCCGTGTGCGGTGCCCCCCTCCATAGTTTACTCCTCCAGTCATAGCGTCGTACTGCTTAGGCGAAGCCCTGCATGGACCACATCACCATCTCCGTCACCACGCCATCGTGCTGACGAAACTCTCCCTCGACCCTCTGATGGATCAAGAGTTCGAGGCACGTCATCGAGCTGAACCTGTGCTGAACTCAGAGGTGTCGTACGTTCGGTACTAGATCGGTTGGATCGTGAAGATGAGGGTACGTGGACACAATCTCCCCCTCTCGTTGTGATGCATCTCCCAGATAGATCTTGCATGATCCCAGGAATTTTTTTTGAAATTGTATGCTACGTTTCAGTAGCGCCCCGTGACCGTTGCGCCAGGTGTCTTCTAGTTATTTGCCATTGTTGCCATGTCATTCGCTTGCGTGTTGCATCTTGCCATGTCATCTTTCGCATTGCATCATCATGTTTTCGAAACTTGCATCCGTCCCGGTCTCCTCATTCTCTCCGTTGTCCGTTCTGAGCACAGAGACACTTGCACGCGCCCGCGGCATGTCCGAGATAGTATTTTATAAGTCGCTGGAAAATGTTCTCGGAATGGGATGAGAGTTGGCGTGCGGTGTTGTTTTGTTGTTAGTAGGACGCCTGCCAAGTTTCATCGCCTTCAGAGTCCGTTTGATGCCCTAACGGATAACTATAGCAGCAATATAGCCGGTCTTATCGTCGGACGTTTTCGATCTCTGGAAACCGTGTCGGGCTGCATCTCTCCCCTCTTCTCTCAGACAAACCCGCTCTCCACAGTCCACCTAGGCCCAGCCTACCCCTCTTTGCGCAGTGCACCGAACCCCTCGCGCGCGTCCGGAAGTTGTCCCGAACCCGACCCGGGGAGTCATCACCGTTGTGTCCGGATCATCCCCAAACGTCTACAAAATATCACCATTTTATTATTTGGACTCCCTAACCAATTTATTCTCGACCGCCTGATTACGATCGAACGGACCGAATGCCCCCCTAACCTAATCCAACAACATATATATAGAAAGCAACCCTAATTTTGAGGAGAGTTGTCCCATCCATCCACTTCTTCCACCGCCACCCTCTCTCTAAATCCTCCTCGGAGTCCACATCGAGAGAACCACACAACACCAGCCAGATCAAAAAATTTCACCCACTTCCCTCCTATCTCCTCGCTGGTTGGAGCCTCCGAAGCCGCCACTCCTGCCCGTGGAGCCCCTCGTCCCCGTGCCCCTGGTTCGCTCGATCCAGAGGAGAGGAGCACGCCATCGTCATGCTCCTCCCCGCTCCCTCGCTCTCGATTGGATCGAGGGGAGGAGCCCCTCGACCTCAACCAGCCGCCCCGCCAAGTCGTTGGAGCCCGCCGTGGCGTCCATTTCTGCCGGAGTTGTTCCGTTCCTCGCACGAACCAGTAGGCCGTCCTCATCGCCCTTCCCTTTTTTCTCTGCCTCGCTGAAGCTCTCTCTGCCTCCCTGGCCTCTCTTCCTCTCTTGGAGTAGCAAGAGCAGGAGCTTCTGCCGCCACGCCATGTTGTCGTTCCTCTGCTTTGTCGTCGTCCAGGAACGCCCCGAGTCCACCACCGCCGCCCTGCTTGCCTCCTCTACTTCGGGCCAAGTCCAGCACCGCATCGACTCCTGCATCGCCCTGTTGTCGCGTCGTTAGCCGCCGTTGCTGTGGTCTTCCCCTTCGCCAAGTCCCAGCACCTGCAGCCCTCCGCCTCTCGCCTTCCTGGATCTGATGCGCCGCTGCGTTCCCCGTCGCCGTCGACCTCCATTCCCCGCCACCGGCCTCTACATTTTCTGCATCAAGCAGGAGCTCGAACCGCTGCCCTGTTTGTCTCAATTCAGCAAGACCGGGCCGGCCTCCTCGTGACCGCGTGGGTCGCTTCCTACAGCAAGGCCCAGCGCGCCCCTCTCCTCTCCGTTGTGGGCCTCGGCCCATGGTGAGCAACACCCCAGCCCCTCTCTCTATTGGGCTTTCTGTTCAGTTTCGGCCCGACTCACGTTTTTTCCGTGGAAAATTTTTCTTTTTAACCAGTGCTCTGCATTTTTACAGATTGGACCCTATACTTCATGCATATAATATCTCACAAACCATGCATCGGATGATAACAAACTTTATATGTAACATGCTTAGAATTTCATCTAGTTTAATAATATGCTATTTTCATCCATGTTAAAAATGTTTGAACTGCTGTTTGCGTAATTTTTCCCATATGCCATGTTAAAATGCTTTAAGTCATAACTTTTTAACCGTAACTCGGTTTGTAACAAACTTTATATGTAAATGGGGTAGAATTTTGCATAGTTTAACATGGTTGCCTCACTTTGCATGTTTGATAACTCTAAAATACCCAAACCTAATATGCATATGAGGATTTTCCAGAATTGTTGTTCGTTGTTTCCGGCCTCATTTAAATTTCAATAGATAGGTAGTTTTACTTTGCTTCACCCTCTTGCCATGTTTAACAACATTTAATATTGTTGGGTACATAAACGAGAGAGAACTAAATAAGTCATGTGGTGTTTTCTTCAATATGCAACTCCGTTGCATAATGAGCTCCACTTAATTCGTAGGGTTGCTTGTGCACTTTGCCATGACATGCCTCATTAAACCGGACATGCAACATACTTGGTTGTGCATCATGCCATGTTTATGTCGTGGTTGTTTACTATGTTGTTTGCTTCTTTCCGGTGTTGCTTCTTCGGGTTGGTTCCGATAACGTTGCGTTTGTGAGGATTCATTCGACTACGTCCGTTTGTCTTCTTCATAGACACGTTCTTCTTCCTTGCGGGATTTCAGGCAAGATGACCATACCCTCGAAATCACTTCTATCTTTGCTTGCTAGATGCTCGCTCTTTTGCTATGCCTATGCTATGATACCTACCACTTGCTTGTCATGCCTCCCATGTTCCTATGCCAAGCCTCTAACCCACCTTGTCCTAGCAAACAGTTGTTTGGCTATGTTACCGCTTTGCACAGCCCCTCTTACAGCGTTGTTAGTTGCAGGTGAAGATGGAGCTTGTTCCTTGTTGGAACATGATATTTGTTGGGATATCACAATATCTCTTATTATATTAATGCATCTATATACTTGGTAAAGGGTGAAAGGCTCGGCCTTATGCCTGGTGTTTTGTTCCACTCTTGCCGCCCTAGTTTCCGTCATACCGGTGTTATATTCCTTGATTTTGCATTCCTTACATGGTTGGGTTATAATGGGAACCCCTTGAGAGTTCGCCTTGAATAAAACTCCTCCAGCAAGGCCCAACATTGGTTTTACCATTTGCCACCTAGCCTTTTCTTTCCCTTGGGTAGGCCCGCCCAAGGGTCATCTTTATTAAACGCCCGGGCCAGTGCTCCTCTGAATGTTGGTCCAAACTAGAGTACCGTGCAGGGCCATCCCTTGGCAACTTGGGTTACGTCGGCTCCTGTACGTTTAGCTTATTCGGTGTGCCCTGAGAATGAGATATGTGCAGCTCCTATCGGGATTTGTCGGCACATCTTGGTGGCTTTGCTGCTCTTGTTTTACCATTGTCAAGATGTCTTTCCTGGCCTTCGTTGACCGTTAGAGCTTGTGATGGGCTAAGTTGGGACACCCCTGCAGGGATTTGAACTTTCAAAAGCCGTGCCCGCGGTTATGGGCAGATGGGAATTTGTTAATGTCCGGTTGTAGAAAACCTGAACTTAACTTAATTAAAATGCATCAACCGCGTGTGTAGTTGTGATGGTCTCTTTCCGGCGGAGTCCGGGAAGTGAACACGGTGTTGGAGTTATGCTAGAACGTAAGTAGTCTAGGATCACTTCTCGATCATATATTCTCGAACGTGCTTTGCCTTCTCTTCTCGCTCTCATTTGTGTATGTTATCCAACATAAATTGCTAGTGCTTGCTGCAGCTCCACCTCCTACCTTTTACCCTTCCTATAAGCTTAAATAGTCTTGATCGCGAGGGTGTGAGATTGCTGAGTCCCTGTGACCCACAGATAACTTCCAAAACCAGTTTGCAGGTGCCGATGATACCGTACAGGTGACGCAATCGAGCTCAAGGAGGACCTCGATGAAGACCTTGTTCGTAGTGTTGTTTCGTTTCAGTTGATCAGTAGTGGAGCCCAGTTGGCATGATCGGCGATCTGTGTAGCTTTTGGGGTAGTCTTCTTTTATTTTGGTTCCATAGTCGGACCTTGATTGTATCTGGATGATGCAATGCTTTATTCAAGTATTGTGTGAAGTGGCGATGGTAAGCCAACTATGTATCTCTTTCCCTTATGTATTACATGGGTTGTGTGAAGATCACCTCACTTGTGACATTGCTTACAATGCGGTTATGCCTCTAAGTCGTGCTTCGACACGTGGGAGATATAGCGGCATCGTGGGCGTTGTAGTTCCCCAACAACCACCCGCACGCAACACCCCGGCTCTAACACATCGAGAATCATGCTACAGTAACTCCTCTCTAAGGATTAAGAAATATTTCAACCTCAAATTCAAATTTAAAATAAAGTCAAAATATTAATTATCCAAACAACAAAACAAAAGTGTTCATAATATTGCAAGAATTTCCAAGGCCATTATAAAAACAAAACAAACATTATTTGAAATGCCAACCTGACTCTAGCAACCAAAACAGTGGACCAGCAACAATTATTTTTGCCTTTTTAATTTTCCAAAATAATAAACACCCCCGAACGCTTTGAGACTTTTTGGACCAACTAAGAATGTTGCAAGGTATTTACTCTGTCAAGTTTCACTTATTACAAAAATCATTTGGTACCGAATATAAATTCAAAACAGAAATAATAAAAGAAACAGGAAAGGTAAAAGGTAAAAGAAGATATAGGGGAAAGCCTAATCTACTGGGCCACTAGGCCCAACAAGCTAAGTCGGCCCAACCCCCACTGTCTCCTCCTACCTCTCTGTTCATCAGGGGAAGGTGGACATCGGGCAGCCGCCCGTGGCCGCGATGGCCATGTGCCGACCATCGCCGTCCCCCCCCCCCCTCTGTCGAACTACAAGGCGTCGCCTCGCACCCCGAAACCCTAGATGCCCTTCTCCATCCCCACACGTTTTTCCTCTCGCGCCTCCTACCTCTTCCGCTCAAACGCCTGACCGTAGTCAACGCCGCAACATCGTCGTTCTTGCGACCGAAGTTGTCCCTCGTGCTGAGAAGAAGTCTGGGAGCTTCATCTCCATCGACCACTTCGACGGCGTGGATCCACACGGGCTAGGACGCCTCCAAGCCTCCCCATCGTCCTCTTCTTCCGTCTGCACCACCACGGTCCTCGCCGCGATTCGCCGCCTACCGAGCTTCCCCGACGCGCCGACAAGCACCACAATTAGCATCTCCTCTGTTACCCTACTCCTCGCCGCTCAACTACTCGTTTAATTGGCCCTCGCACGAGCTCCGACCCCGGCCACCGCAACTACCTCGCCGCCGCAAGCCACAACCCCCTCGTGACTCGCGTCCGAGCACCGCGCCGTGCTTCTGGAGCTCCCAGTAAGCCAACGCGCGCAGCCGTTCTTCTTACCGCCCCTCCTAGCGCCGGATTCCGGCCGCCGCGGACATCCCTGGCCGCATCCGCGCGCCATGGCTACCCCCTGGCCATGCCTCCTTGCTCCGCTCCCACCCTGCTGCCGTGCTCCGCCCTGGTTCCCTCTGCTGCGCCGTGGCCGCCGAGCCTCCCCACAGCGCCTGAGGCCTTGCCTCACGCACGCTTGCAGCCATAGTTGCTGCTCCTTCTGTGCTGCTTTTGCTACTGCCGCTCGAGCCGCCCGCGCGCACACGCTCGCCTACCGTCCACAGCACGCACGCGCGCCCCTGACACGGCCTCGCTCCCCTGCTGCTTGCCCACGTGCAGTGCCCGCAATGCTGCTGCCTCTGCTCGCTGCCTCGCCGCTCCCCGCGCTTGCCGTCCTGCCCGCGACCCCGCTCAGCCCCGCTCACCCGGCCGTCACGTTCCGCGCTCGCCGCCGGCGGCCGCGTCCCGCGCCTGCATCCACCCGCCGATGGCCACCCGCCCGGGGCCGCCACTGGCCGTGGCCATGGCCTCGCCGGCCCGGCTGGGCGAGCGCCCACCCGGGGCCTGCGCCCGACCCCAGGGGCTTCACTCGTTAACCAGCCTCGCTGGGCTAGCCTTGTACCACTGCCAGCGGGCCCCACGCCCCTGTTTTATATAAAAAAGTAGTTTTAAAAAAACAATAAAAAATATATTAATAGTAATTAAAATAATTAATTAATTAAACTAATGGTACTTAATTAACCTAATCATTTAGTTAAACTAATTAACCATGATTAATTAACCTGCTAATTTTTCTAACTACTTTGAATTAGCTAGTAGTCATTGACGAATGGGCCCCATCTGTCAGTTTGACCGGTCAACGGTCACAATTGACCGCCGATGTCATGCTAACACCTTGCTGATGTCATAATTCCATTTCAGTTAATATAAATAAATCCAGAAATGGTTTAATCTTTAAAAATCCATCGAAAATATACCGTAACTCGGATGAAAATGTTTTCTACATGAAAGTTGCTCAAAACGACGAGACAAATCCGAATACGCAACTCGTTCGTCTGCCTCGTATCCCTAGCATAGCGAACACTTAACTTTCCCCCTCTAGTTCATCTATCCGAAAACGCAAAACACCAGGGATATTTTCCCGGATGTTTCCCCCCTTCACCTGTACCACCTCATAACGCGTTAGGGCGCCCCTAACACCGCTACTAGTCATGTCATGCATCTCTGTACATCTGTTTGCTTAATATTTATTGTTTCTTCCCCCTTTTCTCTAGCTAGACACCGAGACCGATGCCGCTGCTACCCAGTCCGACTACGGTATAGACGACCCCTCTTTCTTGCCCGAGCAACCAGGCAAGCCCCCCCACTTGATCACCACATACCGCCTACTCTTCTCTCTATTGCTTGCATTAGAGTAGTGTAGCATGTTACTGGTTTCCGTTAATCCTATTCTGATGCATAGCCTGTTATTGTTGCTACAACTGTTGATACCTTACCTACAATCCTAAATGTTTAGTATAGGATGCTAGATTATCATCAGTGGCCCTACATTCTTGTCAGTCTACCATGCTATACTATCGGGCTGTGATCACGTCGGGTGTTGATCACGGGTATTTACTATACATACATACTATACATGTTGTGACTAAAGTCGGGTCGGCTCGTTGAGTACCCGCAAGTGATTCCGATGTTGGGGGCTGAAGGGGCAGGTGGTTCCACCCAGGTAGTGGTGGGCCTAGGTTCCCGACGGCCCCCGACTGTTACTTTGTGGAGAAGCGATAGGTAAGGTTGAGACCACCTAGGAGAGAGGTGGGCCTGGCCCTGGTCGGCATTCGCGGTTACTTCAAATAACACGCTTAACGAGATCTGGGTATTTGATCTGAGTCTGGCTACTGGCCTATACGCACTAACCAACTACGCGGGAACAATTATGGGCACTCGACGTTGTTGTATCAGCCGAAGCCTTCGTGATGTCAGCGACTGAGGGCGCGCACCGGGTTGGACTGGAACGCCTGCTCTGTATAAGGGAGGCTAGCTCTGCTCGTAGGCCGCGTTCGCAACGTGCAGGTGTGGAATTGGCGATGGGCCCAGACCCCTGCGCCATAGGATTTAGACCGGCATGCTGACCTCTCTCTTGTGCCTAGGTTGGGCTGCGACGTGTTGATCTTCCGAGGCCGGGCATGACCTGGAAAAGTGTGTCCGGACAAAGGGGATCGAGCATGTTGGGAAATGCGGTGCACCCCTGCAGGGAAGTTAATCTATTCGAATAGCCGTGATCTTCGGCAATAGGACGACTTGGAGTTTTACATTGACCTAATGACAACTAGAACCGGGTACTTCATAAAATACACACTTCCAAGTGCCAGATACAACCGGTGATCGCTCTCTCACAAGGCGACGAGGGGAGGATCATTGGTTAGGATTATGCTACACGATGTTACTTGGTGAACTTACCATCTACTCTCTTCTACATGCTGCAAGATGGAGGTTACTAGATGCGTAGTCTTTGATAGGACTAGCTATCCCCCTCTTATTCCGGCATTTTGTAGTTCAGTCCACATATGATACCCCTTTTCCTTTTGATACCAATGCATACATATGTAGTGTAGCTCCTTGCTTGCGAGTACTTTGGATGAGTACTCATGGTTGCTTTGCTCCCTCTTTTCCCCCTTTCTATACCCGATTGCTGCGACCAGACGTTGGAGTCCAGGAGCCAGACGCCACTGTCGATGACGACTGCTAGTACTCGGGAGGTGCCTACTACTACGTGCAGGCCACTGACAACGACCAGGAGTAGATTAGGAGGATCCCAGGCAGGAGGCTTGCGCCTCTTTCGATCTGTATCCCAGTTTGTGCTAGCCTTCTGAAGGCAAACTTGGTTAACTCATCTACGTACTCAGATATTGTTGCTTCCGCTGACTCGCCTATGATCGAGATCTTGTATTCGAGCGCTCGAGGCCACTAGCTTGTAATATGATGCTTGTTTGACTTATTTTATTTGTAGAGTTGTGCTGTGATATCTTCCCGTGAGTCCATGATCTTGATCCTACAGTTTTGCGTGTATGATTAGTGTATGATTGAATCGGGGGCGTCACACCGGCAAATCGCCTTGCTGGGGCAGAGATGTAGGTGCAGATGGTGGTGCCACCGGGTGACGATTATGGTGCGGCTGGTGTTCAGCCGGAGTCGGAGCCGTCATCCTACCCACCGGCTCCACCATCATCGTTGTCACTGTCCTCCTTGTTGCTATCGCTTGAGGAGGAGCTTTTGTCGTTGGCCGAGCTCTCTGCTACCTCTTAAGCACTGCGTTGGTTTTCCCTTGAAGAGGAAAGGGTGATGCAGCAAAGTAGCGTAAGTATTTCCCTCAGTTTTTGAGAACCAAGCTATCAATCCAGTACGAGACTACACACAAGTCCCTCATACCTACACAAACAAATAAGAACCTCGCAACAAATGCGATAAAGGGGTTGTCAATCCCTACACGGTCACTTATGAGAGTGAGATCTGATAGAGATAATAAGATAAATATTTTTGGTATTTTTATGATATATATATTGAAAGTAAAGATTGCAAAATAAAATAGATTGGAAACTTATACGATAAAAGATAGACGCGGGGGCCATGGGTTATGCAGAGGGAGAAACTCAAGCAATATGATATAAACCCCATCTTTGTATCCTGATTGGCAACAATACAATACATGCCTTGCTGCCCCTGCTATTACTAGGAAAGGACACCGCAAGATTGAACCCAAAGCTAAGCACTTCTCCCATTGCAAGAAAGATCAATCTAGTAGGCCAAACCAAATTGATAATTCGAAGAGACTTGCAAAGGTAACCAATCATACATAAAAGATTTTAGAGAAGAATCAAATATTGTTCATAGATAAACTTGATCATAAACCACAGTTCATCGGATCTCGACAAACACACCGCAAAAAGAATTACATCGAATAGATCTTCAAGAAGATCGAGGAGAACATTGTATTGAGATCCACAGAGAGAGAAGAAGCCATCTAGCTAATAACTATGGACCCGAAGGTCTATGGTAAACTTTTCACACATCATCAGAGAGGCTATGGTGTTGATGTAAAAGCCCTCCGTGATCGATTCCCCCTTTGGCGGAGCTCCGGAAAAGGCCCCAAGATGGGATCTCTTGCGTACAGAAGGTTGCGGCAGTGGAAATAGTGTTTCGTGGTGCTCCTGGATGTTTTCGGGGTATATGGATATATATAGGAGGAAGAAGTAGGTCGGTGGAGCAGCGAGGGGCCCACGAGGGTGGGGCCACACCCAGGGGCAGGCGTGCCTCCCTACCTTGTGCCTCCCTCGCTTCTTTCTTGACATCTACTCCCAGTCCCCTGGATCACGTTTGTTCCAAAAATAACTCTCCTGAAGGTTTTATTCCATTTGGATTCCATTTGATATTCCTTTTCTGCGAAACACTGAAATAGGAAAAAAACAATCTGCACTGGGCCTTGGGTTAGTAGGTTAGTCCCAAAAATAATATATAAGTGTATAATAAAGCCCATTAAACATCCAAAACAGATATTATAATAGCATGGAACAATCAAAATTTATAGATACGTTGGAGACGTATCACTCTCCGCGTAGCACCCTAAGCAAGCACCCAAGCGCCCGAAGACCTGACGAAAAGCAAGGTGGCGTCCATTAGCTTGAAATGAAGAATGTTCCCCGCTTCCATACTATGGGCACGAGCGAAGGTCTTCGAGCCACGCCAGAGAAGCATGACATGATGTGCAGGGAACACTATGTCTGCCCGCATGTTGCCATTACAACAACCCCTCATGTGCAGCTTCAGACCTAGCGGATGTTCAACCTCTATCACCCTCATGAATGGTGATGGAAGCCGAAGGCGACTGCATAGGGGCGCATGTAGTTTGACGATGAACTCCAGCGGCTGGTTACCAACGTGGCCTTCGTTTGGACCCAGGGCGACTGGAGGGGGAGCAATCACGTCACCGCCCCTCCCTCCTCATCCCCAAGCAACACGGCGGCCGCGTCCTTGTCCTCTCCCACCTCCTCTCACACCGGGCTCCGCCCCCGCGCGTCCTCAACAGGAGGAGGGAGAAGTTGTCTTGTGGAGACCCTCGTTGCTGCTACTGGGGTGCCGCCATTGCCTCTCCCTCTTTCCATGGTGAGGAGAGTTGACCGGAAGAGAGAAGGAGAAGGTGGGTGTGAGCGTACTCCACGCCCCCCCCTTTATAGGCGAACAGGGCCGAGGGATGGCTCCTCACTTAGGGGGCAGCCGCCCCCCTTCACCAATCCGACCCCCCTGTGTCATCAACGACGCACAGAATCAAGACCGCCCTCTAACACGTCTCCATCATATCTACTAATCCAAACTCTTTTGCCCTTGTTTTGGACTCTAACTTGCATGATTTGAATGGAACTAAGCCGGACCAACGCTATTTTCAGTAGATTTGCCATGGTGTTACTTTTGTGCAGAAATAAAAGTTCTCAGAATGACCTGAAAATCTACAGAGAATATTTATGGAAAATATAAAAAAATATTGGCGAAAGAATCAACTGAAGGGGGCCCACACCCTGGCCACACGGGTGGGGGCGTGCCCACCCGCGTGGGGCACACCCTCCGTCCTTGTGAGCCCCCTAGACCTCCATCGACCTCAACTCCAACTCCATATATTCACGTTCAGGGAGAAAAAAATCAGAGATAAGGATTCATATCGTTTTACAATACGGAGCAGCCGCCAAGCCCTGTTCTTCCTCGGGAGGCCAGATCTGGATTCTATTCGGGGCTTTGGAGAGGGGAATCTGTCGCCATCGTCATCATCAACCATCCTCCATCACTAATTTCATGATGCTCACAGCCGTGCATGAGCAATCCCATCGTAGGTTTGCTGGACCATGATGGGTCAGATTAGATTTACCATGTAATCAAGTTAGTTTTGTTAGGGTTTGATCCCTAGTATCCACTGTGTTCTAAGATCAATGTCGCTATGACTTTGCCATTCCTAGTGCTTGTTACTAGGGCCCGAGTGCCATGATTTCAGATCTGAACATATTATGTTTTCATGAATATATTTGTGTTCTTGATCCTATCTTGCAAGTCAATAGTCACCTACTAGGTCTTATTATCTGGCAACACCGGAGTGACAATAGTTGGGACACTTCCCGGTGATGACCGTAGTTTGAGGAGTTCATGTATTCAATCAGTGCTAATGCTTTGGTCCAGTACTCTATTAAAAGGACGCCATAATATCTTAGTTTCCAATAGGACCCCACTGCCATGGGAGGGTAGGACAAAAGATGTCATGCAAGTTCTTTTCCATAAGCACCGGAATACATGCCTACATTATATTGATGAATTGCAGCTAGTTCTGTGTCACCCTATGTTATAACCGTTGCATGATGAATGCCATCCGACATAATTATCCATCACGGATCCATTGCCTACGAGCTCGTTTCATATTGATCTTTGCTTCATTACTTTTCCATTGCCACTATAACAATTGCTACAAAACTGCTACTGTTACTTTTGCCACTGTTACCGTTACTTCCATACTACTTTGCTACTAAATATTTTGCTATACATATTAAGTATTTTAGGTGTGGTTGAATTGACAACTCACCTGCTAATACTTGATGATATTCTTTGGCTCCCTTTCTGTTGAATTAATAAATTTATATCTGTTGATCCCTATCATAGCTCTATTCTGTGAGTCACTTGGGATTTATATCTGTTGATCGCTATGAGGAATTTGAAAGATCAAAGTACTACATTTTCCCTCAACTACGAGGGTAGGTAAGGAATTGCCATCTAGCTCTGCACTTGATTCTCCTTCTATTTTGAGTAAACTTGTGACACCTACACCTGCTAGTGATTCCGATATGTCGCATGTTATTGATGATGCCACTTCTGCTATGCATGATGCTTATGATGAAGCTACTTCTATGCTTGATAATACTCTGCCATTAGGTGAATTTCCTGACGAACAACTTGCTAGGGTTAGAGAGAATGAAATTACTGAAACTGATGATATTGCTGAAGATGATTATGATTCTCCCCCTAGATATGAATTGCATGTTGTACGTGAGGGTTATGTTATGGATGAAGAAACTGCTATAGACTTCTTTGCTTGCAATGATAGAGCAGATCTTAAGAAATTATTAGCTATGCCGAAAGAAAAATCTTGAATGCTAGAATGAAATATGATCCCGCTTTTGCTACTTCACCTATCTTTGTTACTAATAAGAATTATAAATACTCTATCGATCCAGAGTTGATTACGTTGGTTGAATCTGGTCCTTTCAATGGTTACGGATATGAAACTGTTGTGGCACATCTTACTAAATTAAATGATATAGCCACCCTATTTTCTCATGAGGAAAAATTTCGCTATTACTATATTATTAAGTAGTTTCCTTTCTCGTTAAAGTGTGATGCTAAGTTATGGTTTACTTCTCTTGCTCCTGGTTGTGTGCGTAGTCCCCAAGATATGATTTACCACTTCTCTGGAAAAATATTTCCCCGCTCATAAGAAACAAGCTTCTTTAAGGGAGATATTTAATTTTGTGCAAATTGAAGAAGAGAGTCTCCCACAAGCTTGGGGGAGGCTTCTACAATTACTTAATGCTTTGCCTAATCATCCTCTCATGAAAAATGAAATACTTGATATCGATTATAATGGACTAACTAATGCTTCCAAAGAGCACCTGGATAGTTGTGCTGGTTGTGTTTTCAGGGAAAGAACTGTTGAGCAAGGTGAATTGCTATTGAATAATTTATTGAGTAATGATAATGATTGGACACTTCCTGAACCAACTCCTAAGCCAACTCCGAAGAAAAGGGGTATTCTATTTCTCAGTCCCGAAGATATGCAAGAGGCAAAGAAATATATGAAACAGAAAGCTATTAAAGCTGAAGATGTTAAGAATTTACCGCCTATTGAAGAAATACATGGTCTTGATAACACAACACAGGTATTAGAGGCAAACTCTCTCCATAGATTTGATGAAGGTGATATTCCTCATAATAAGTCTCCGAGTCAATGCTTGGATGAGTTTGATAATTTTATTGTTAAGCAAGAAAATTTCAATCCTTATGTTAGTAGAAAATTGAAACATAATGCTTACATGCTAGACCCCTTGGGTGATTATACGAGTAGAACTGTTAATGATCTCAAGATTATTAGTAAACATGCTTCCATGGTCACCACTCAAGTAGAACATGTACTTAATTTACGTAATCTTCCTCGCCCCGCGGAGATTCAGGCGTGTGAATGGCCATGTGATGCATTCTTGTAGGCGGCCGGGATTTATGATGACTTCTATTATTTGGCTGGGAATGCAGGCATCATCGACTTCCTCCTTCACCAGTGTGATCAGTATCTCCTACTCACTAATACTTTCGTGCAAAAACCAAAAAACCTTAAGAAAAACCAAAAAATTAGATGCAATTAATTTACTTTCCATGCATGCTTAGTTGCAATATTAAATCAAAATCCAAAAAGATTTATCGTTCTTACTTTGCTTGTTGGGAGCTTTCCTGTGTAAATAGTTTTTCTTGTTCTTGTTTTACTTTCTTCAGAAAAACAAAAACTCCAAAAATATTTCAGTGTGTTTCTTTGAAATTCTTTTCTTTTTCTTTGGGGATAAAGAGGAGAAGACCATGATGACAATGTTTAGTGGCTCTCATATGCATTATTGTGAAGGAAATATGCCCTAGAGGCAATAATAAATTTGTTATTTTATAGTTCCTTATATGATGATAAATGTTTATTATTCATGCTAGAATTGTATTAACCAGAAACTTGATACATGTGTGGATATATAGACAAAACACCTTGTCCCTAGTAAGCCTCAACTACACTAGCTCGTTAATCAAAGATGGTTAAGTTTCCTAACCATAGACATGTGTTGTCATTTGATAAACGAGATCACATCATAAGGAGAATGATGTGATGGACAAGACCTATCCGTTAGCCTAGCATTATGATCCTTCACTTTTATTGCTATTGCTTTCTTCATGACTTGTACATATTCCTTTGACTATGAGATTATGCAACTGTCGGATACCGGAGGAATACCTTTTGTGCTATCAAATTTCACAACGTAATTGGGTGATTATAAATTTTCTCTACAGGTATCTCCAAAGGTGTTTGTTGGGTTAGATTAGAATTTGTCACTCAGACTATCAGAGAGGTATCTCTGGGCCCTCTTAGTAATGCACATCATGATAAGCCTTGGAAGCAACATGACTAATGAGTTTGTTGCAGGATGATGCATTACGGAATGAGTAAAGAGACTTGCTGGTAACGAGATTGAACTAGGTATGAAGATACCGACGATCGAATCTAGGGCCAGTAACATACCGATGACAAAGGGAATAACAAACATTGTCATTACAGATTGACCGATAAAGACCTGCATTGAATATGTAGGAACCTATATGAGCATCCAGGTTCCGCTATTGGTTATTGACCGGAGAGGTGTCTCGGTCATGTCTACATAGTTCTCGAACCCGTAGGGTCCGCATGCTTAACGTTCGATGATGATTTTGTTTTATCTGAGTTATGTGATTTGGTGATCGAATGTTGTTCGGAGTCCGGGATGAGATCACGGACATGACGAGGAGTCTCAAAATGGTCGAGATGTAAAGATTCATATATAGGATGATAGTATTCAGACACCGAAAGTGTTCTGGGGGTACCATGTACATATCGGGTCACCAGAAGTGTTCCGGGCAACCCCAGGTAAGCTATATGGGCCAAATGGGCCAAGAGGGGAAACACACCAGCCACTAAGGGGCTGGTACGCCCCCCCCCCCCCGCATATGGGATGGCCAAATTGGAGAAGGAAAGGAAAAAAAGGAATATGATTCCCCCTTCCCCCTCTTCCCTTCCTACTCTGAATAGGAATAGGAAAGGGGGGAGGCCGAATTGGGAGGACCCCAAGTAGGATTCCTCCTACTTAGGGCGCCCCCTTGGCTGCTGTAACGCCCCGAGACCGATGTGCCAGGTGTTCCCCAGTTATTCGTTGTTGTTGCCTTGTCATTCGCTTGCGTATTGCATCTTGCCATGTCATCATATGCATTGCATCATCATGTTTTCAAAATTTGCATCCGTCCCGCCCCCCTCGTTCTCTCCGTTGTCCGTTCTGAGCACAGACACACTTGCACGCGCCCGCGGCATGTCCAAAATAGTATTTTATAAGTGGCCAGAAAATGTTCTCAGAATGGGATGAGAGTTGGCGTGCGGTCTTATTATAGTGTAGGTAGACCGCCTGCCAAGTTTCATCGCGTTCGGAGTTCGTTTGATAGCCTAACTGTTAAACTATAGCGGCAATATAGCCGGTATTTACGTCGGACGTTTTCGGTCTCCGGAAACAGATGCCGATCCCTTTCTCTCTCTTCTCCCCGTCGTAGTCTCGCCACAGCCCACCTAGTCCATCCTCCTTCCCCTCTTCGCTTTCGAAGTTGTCCAATGCGACCGCACGGTCCGAAACCCTCTCTGCACAGTGCATCGAACCCCTCACGTGAGCGTCCGAAAGTTGTCCCGGACCCGACCTGAGGTGTCGCCACCGTTGTGTCCGGATCATCCCCAAACATCTACAAAACATCACCATTTTCTCATTTGGACTTCCTGCTATTTTATTCGCGATCGTCGGATTGCGATCGGAGGGTCCTTTTAGCCCCTTACCAAAATCCTTGCTATATAAACAGCCTAACCCTAGTTTCTAGGGGAGATGTCCCATCCATCCTTCCCATCCGCCGCCACCCGACCCACTCCCCTCTTTCCATATATATATATAGTCCAACCTCATGCCTATTTTGGACTAAACCTAGCACTAGCCCTCCGTTCCCATGCAGCCGCCGCCGCCCCTTGTTTTCCGCGCCTGGCCAGCCCACAGCCGCCACCTCGCACCACCAAATCCCCAATCAGAAAATCCCCTCGTTCCCCACCTACCACAGCCAGATGCCCGATCCAAAAATCCAGCCAGATCGATCCATCCGCGTCTCCTCTCCTCCTCCTGTGCCTCGATCCAGGGTAGATCGAGAGCAGCGCCGCCCGGCCCCGACCACCGTGCCGCCAGCTCGCCATCAGCAGCTCCAAGCTCCTCCAGGCCGGCCCCTTCACGCCCTGCCTTCTCTTCTTTATCCCCCTGCTTCTCTCCCTCTCTAATCTCTCTCTCTCTCACTCTCTCTCTCTCTCTCTCTCTCTCTCTCTCTCTCTCTCTCTCTCTCTCTCTTTTGCTCCCAGGGAACTGAACGAAGCTCCGTCGTGGAATGCCCTCTTCATCGCCGGAGATCCTCGAGCTGACCAGAGCTGTGGGCGAGCTCCTCCGCCGTTTCCCCCTGCCTTTTTCCCTCGCGTCGCTGTTGATTTCCCCCGTCCTGTCGTTGTTTTGTTGCACAGGAGAGCAGCCACGGCCGTGGGCAACGAGCTCTTCCGCTCGCGTCCGTGATGTCGTCAGCCCGTGGGCCCCACCTCCTGCCGCGTCCGTCGTCTGCCTCCTTCCCTGCGCCGAGACCCGCTGCCGTCGCCCTCTGCTTCCCCTGCATCGAGCATGGCTCGATCCGGTCAGGCGCGTTGACCGCGCCCGCAGCGCGTCGCTTCCGCGTGGCCTCGGGAGCGCCAAGTCCCGCAGCAGCCCGCAAGACCCAGCCGGCCTGCCCCAGCGCCCTCTCCACGGTTCTGGGCTTGGCCCATGGTGAGAGACCCCCAAGCCGCACCCAGTGCTCCCGTCGGGCCAACCAGATTCGGCCCATATCATGTTTTTTTTCAGCATCTACGAATTTATCTATTATCCAGTGATTTACAGAATTGCAGAAAACCCCCCAAGCAACATGCATATAATATCTCACAAGCGATGCATCACATGTAAAAACTTAATATATGAAACTTGCTCAGAATTTTGTCTAGTTTAATAATATGTCCTTTCATCCATGTTAAAAATGTCTAAAATGATGTTTGTTTAAATTTGCTCCTATGCCATGCTAAAATGATTTAATTCATAACTAAATAACCGTAGCTCGGTTTCTAATAAACTTTATATGTAATGGGGTAGAATTTTGCCTAGTTTAACATGGTGTACTCACGTTGCATGTTTAACAACTCTAAAATTGTGTTTAGGGCAGAACAGTACCAAACCTAATAGATGCATATGAGGAGTTTCCGGACTTGTTGATTTGTTGCTTCCGGCCTCATTTAAACTTGACTAGATAGGTAGTTTATTTTGCTTCACCCTCTTGCCATGTGTAACAAACATTTAATATTGTTGGATACATAAACGGGATCGAACTAAATAACTTATCGTGGTGTTTCGTCAATATGCAACTCCGTGGCATATTGAGCTCCACTTAATTTGTAGTATTGCTTGTACATTTTTGCCATGTCATTTATCATTAAACCGGACATGCATCATATTTGATTGCGCATCGTGCCATGATTATGTGATGTTTGTTCACCATGATTGTTTGCTTCTTTCCGGTGTTGCTTCTTCGGGGTTGGTTTCGTTAACGTCGTGTTGTGAGGATCCGTTCGTCTATGTCCGTTTATCTTCTTCATGGACTCGTTCTTCTTCCTTGCAGGATTTCAGGCAAGATGATCATACCCTCGAAATCACTTCTATCTTTGCTTGCTAGATGCTCGCTCTTTTGCTATGCCTATGCTGCGATACCTACCACTTGCTTATCATTCCACCCATATTGTTGAACCAAGCCACTAACCCACCTTGTCCTAGCAAACCGTTGCTTGGCTATGTCACCGCTTGCTCAGCCCCTCTTATAGCGTTGTTAGTTGCAGGTGAAGATTGAAGTTTGTTCCTTGTTGGAACACGGAGATGTTGTTCCTTGTTGGAACATGTTTATTTGTTGGGATATCACTATATATCTTATTTAATTAATGCATCTATATACCTAGTAAAGGGTGGAAGGCTCGGCCGTATGCCTGGTGTTTTGTTCCACTCTTGCCGCCCTAGTTTCCGTCATATCGGTGTTATGTTCCCGGATTTTGCGTTCCTCACGCGGTTGGGTTATAACGGGAACCCCTTGACAGTTCGCTTTGAATAAAACTCCTCCAGCAAGGCCCAACCTTGGTTTTACCATTTGCCACCTAGCCTTTTTCCGTTGGGAGTCACGCATCCCAAGGGCCATCTTATTTTAAACCCCCCCGGGCCAGTGCTTGTCTAAGTGTTGGTCCAAACTAGAGCCCCTTGCAGCGCCACCTTGGGGAAACTCGAGGGCTGGTTTTAGTTGTACGGATTGCTTATCCGATGTTGCCCTGAGAACAAGATATGTGCAGCTCCTATCGGGATGTTGGCGCATCGGGTGGTCTTGCTGGACTTGTTTTACCATTGTCGAGGATGTCTTGTAGAACCGGGATACCAAGTCTGATCGGAATGTCTCGGGAGGAGGTCTATTCCTTCGTTGACTATGAGAGCTTGTGATGGGCTAAGTTGGGACACCCCTGCAGGGATTTGAACTTTCGAAAGCCGTGCCCGCGGTTATGGGCAGATGGGAATTTGTTAATGTCCGGTTGTAGAAAACCTTAAGTTGACCTTAATTAAAATACATCAACCACGTGTGTTACCGTGATGGTCTCTTCTCGGCGGAGTCCGGGAAGTGAACACGGTGTTGGAGTAATGCTTGACGTAGGTTGTTCTAGGATCACTTCTTGATCATAGTTGTTCGACCGTGTTTTTGCTCTCTCTCCTCTCTCTCATTTGCGTATGTTAGCCACCATATATGCTAGTCGCTTGCTGCAGCTCACCTCATACCTTTACCTTTCCCATAAGCTTAAATAGTCTTGATCGCGAGGGTGCGAGATTGCTGAGTCCCCGTGGCTCACACATACTTCCAAAACCAGCTTGCAGGTGCTGATGAGTCTGTGCAGATGACGCAACCAAGCTTAGGAGGAGCTCACTGAAGATCTTGTCCTTTGTGTTGTTCCATTTCCAGTTGATCAGTAGTGGAGCCCAGTTGGGGTCGATCGGGGACCTTTTGTCGCATTTGGGGTTCTTCTTTTATTTTGGCTCCGTAGTCGGGCCTTGATTGCATCTGATTGATGTAATGCTTTATTCATGTAATTGGGTGAAGTGGCGATTGTAAGCCAACTATGTATCTCTTTCCCTTATTATATTACATGGGTTGTGTGAAGATTACCTCACTTGCAACATATGCCTTCAATGCGATTATGCCTCTAAGTCGTGCCTCGACACGTGGGAGATATAGTCGCATCAAGGGTGTTACAAGTTGGTATCAGAGCCTTCCCCGACCTTAGGAGCCCCCATTGCTTGATCGTTCTTAGCGGCCGAGTTGTGTCTAGAAAAAATGTTTTGAGTCATTTAGGAATTATATATCGGAGAGTTTAGGAATTCTTTTTACTTCCCAGTCTCCTCATCGCTCTGGTAAGGCATCCTGACATTGAGTTTTGACTCTTCTCTTCTCAAATTTCACTAAATTTTTTTAGGATCACGCGGGTATCTTGGAATCGTTCCGATGGTTTTATGATGAGAACATTGTGTTGGTGCCTCCTGTCAGGGGTTTTGTGGAAGTGTCCCAGGGAGTTGAGCTCTGAGGTGTTGTCGTCATAATTTTATCGTTGCAATTCTGGAATACCTGAATTTAGTTCGCCGACATCGAAAATCTCTTTTATGCAGTTTCTTGGTGAGATAACCTCGACGCCACCCAGTACTGGGGCGGGAGTTCGGGAGTAGCCGGATGCTTTTCGAAGGTTGAGGTAGCTGATTTCCGAAGGTTTCTTGGTTATGTGTTGAAGGATGGATACAACTGGATGTAGGATTTGTTAGTTTGGGTGAGATATTATGCTTCCCCTGTATCCCCAACACCTGATTGCATAACCGGAAAATTTCGGGAGTTTCATAGGTGGGAATTCAAGTAGCTCTTAGGATATCTTTCCGACAGACGTATGATATGAAATTGGGGTTCGACGTCTAGTGGTCCGCCTATTCACGGTCGATTTTACAGTGGTCTCGTTGTGTCTTAAAGAGTCCTTGGCTATGCCGACTTGGGGACGCTTCGTATGTCATGTGCACTGCCTTGTACATGATGGTGCTGTACGATCGAGCCCGTGTAGGCCCCATCACAAAAACTTCGGACGAAATCTCTATCATATGTTTGTTCTGGCTTATTCCGCAAGCCAATCCTTTGTTTTTGTTTTTGAGTTGTGGTATTCGAGTTGCTTCGAAGTCAAATGTTGATTCCATACTTTTTCCTAAATGGTGTTCTCATATTCCTATGTGAATACTAGTCCTTCTCGATCATCAAGTTTGTCATGTCAATTCTTTTCAACCGGTGTGTTTCTCTTCAAGTGGATCCAATCATTTCAACATCTGCAAGATCAAGTATCAGCTCTCTCAACGGCGTTCGTTTCATCCATCTCCAAGTTGTCTTTCTTTTTCCCACCCTCCCTCCCTTTTTGTTTCTTCGAGGACACAGATTTGTTCATCGGGTATCCATTCAATTCATGTGAGGTCACTCCATTCTTTTTCGTCAATATTCTTACCCGGTGGTTCTCAAGGAGATGTTCTACTAGTTCGTCATTCTTCATTCTTTTCTTCTCCGGTGGAACCAATTCAAGCTTTCGGTGTTGATCATATCTTTTTCCTTGTTTCAAATATCTTCTCATGCTGGTGCACCTCATATTCATTCACTTCTCACCATTTAATTGTTCCGAAGTGCTCAAGATATCTCAGAAGATTTGTGTTTTCCACTCTGCATTCATTCAAGATCTTTCGAGGTTGTTATCTCATTCAAGCCATTTAATTCAACCGGTGTTTTCTCTCTTAAATCGTTCAACAGTGTTTCTTTTCAGTGGGCCTTAACCCACAGGTCTTTTCCCAGGATCTTACCTGACTCTTCTTATTTTCCCGGAGTTATTCTCAAATTCTTTTCAGAGTTTGACGTAAGAATGAATTATCATCAGTCAAATGTATTTCTCCAAGATCTTTCAAATTCTTTTCATCGTTGGCTCAACCTTTCCATTCTTCATCCAGGAGTGCCTCAACAATTCTTGGTGGTGTTTCCCGTTGTAATTCTCAGATTTTTGAAGATCGAAGAAGAGTTTCTCTTTAATCTTGCTCCATTCTCTTCAAGATTCGTGATTCTAGCTTGTTGCCATCCTCTCGTAATTGTTTTGATCGTGAGAATTCTTTTCACCTATCCGGAGTAATTCAAGAGTCGTCTCAGTTTGATTATCCGGAGTCCATCAATTCATGTTTATTCATTCTCAGCTTTCAGTTGCCATTCTCCAATCTTGTCGGTGCATCGTTCAAGTATTCTCTTATCAGCTCGTCATCTCTTTGTTCTCATGGGTCTAAATTCTCTCAAGCATCTTCGTTCATTTGCTAATTCTTCCCGGTGTTCCTTTATCTTCTCTTAATTCATTTTCAATTCTTACGGTGGTTTGTTCAAGATTACTGTTCTTACATTATCATACTTCCGTTCTTTCAAATCCTACCAGTGGATCATCGAAGGCCTCTTCAAGTTTGCGCATTATCTATGTTAATCCTTTCTACGAGAATAAGTAGTATGCCAATTCCATTGGTTGCCATCAATTTGAATTGGTGAAGGATACGCTTAATGTAATTCTTATTCTTGTTCCATCCAAGTGATTAATTCCTTATTCCGGAGGCTCATCAAATTCTTGGGTCCGTTTGCTCTTTCTTTTCCGGAGTTCCTACCTTTTCTGCATTATCTCGTCGCGAAGCTCCTTCTAAACCATTGCAAGGGTTCACCTTGTGTTTTCAATTTCTCTTTCTTTTTATTCTTTTGTTACCGGAGTTTCTTCATGGAGGCTATACTTGATGGTTCATCAAGGATTTATATCCCCTCTCCAAGAGTTCATTGAGATTCTTTTCTAAGGAGCTCAAGCATTCTTCATCTTGCATTCCGAAGTGCATTTTCTTTCTACCGTATCATTGGAGATGGTATTTTGTCATTCTTGATAATTTGAATCCATGTTTCTTGATTCACATGTTGTCATGAATGAGATATTTCAAATCCATCAATCTCATCATTGGAGTTATCTTGGGTTATATTTCACCTTAAGCCTTCCCTAAGGATGGTTGTTATTATGGTGCTTATATATGATCCAAGTTCTTCATATATCCTTCCGGTGATAAGCTTCTCGTCTCCTTGTTCATGCCAATCCAATTCTTCTTCCCGTGAGTGGCAGGTGGTCACCTCATAATGTTTGAGTTGTATTCCATAAGACCATATCAAAATCACTCTTTTCGTTGTTGTTTTTTTACAACAATTCTGTTTGACCCTTCTCCTAAAGATGCCTTTCAAGCTCTTTTGTGGCAGAAGTTGGCATTTTCTCCTTAATTCTCCTATTTCAATTATCCATCTCCTATTCTTTTGTTCCGGAGTCATTGTGATGTTGCTATCTTCAACCTTTCCTTTTGTTTTTGTCAGGACCTTGTTCCTTTCTTGCTTATTCATTTAACTGGAGTGTCGTGCCATCTTTTCAAGTTCTATCTCCTTATCAAGTTCTTATTCAATTATTTTCATTTCAACCGGAGTGCTGCCCGAATTTTGGTCTTACTTAATCCCCTTCTTTAACCGGAGTGTTTTCAATAAATATCTTGCCCTTCAACCTCAAGGGTTTTCGCAATGCTCTTTGTCCCTCTTTTCTAACGGAGTGTTTTCGACCTAGTTCACCTTCGTTGTATTCTTTTCTTGAATTTGTTCAACCTCGCAAGGTTCTTTGGTTTCACTCATTTGTCAAAGAAGCAACTTAGTTTTACCGCTTCTCTTTCTCTTTCGTTTTCCCTCCGGTGCCATTCTAGATCTCGGGACGAGATCCTCTCGTAGTGGTGGAGTGTTGTAACGCCCCGAGACCGATGTGCCAGGTGTTCCCCAGTTATTCGTTGTTGTTGCCTTGTCATTTGCTTGCGTGTTGCATCTTGCCATGTCATCATATGCATTGCATCATCATGTTTTCAAAATTTGCATCCGTCCCGGCCCCCTCCTTCTCTCCGTTGTCCGTTCTGATCCCAGACACACTTGCACGCGCCCGCGGCACGTCCGAAATAGTATTTTATAAGTGGCCGGAAAATGTTCTCGGAATGGGATGAGAGTTGGCGTGCGGTCTTATTATAGTGTAGGTAGACCGCCTGCCAAGTTTCATCGCGTTCGGAGTTCGTTTGATAGCCTAACCGTTAAACTATAGCGGCACTATAGCCTGTATTTACGTCGGACGTTTTCGGTCTCCGGAAACAGATGCCGGGCCCTCTCTCTCTCTTCTCCCCCTCGCAGTCTCGCCACAGCCCACCTAGTCCATCCTCCTTCCCCTCTTTGCTTCCGGAGTTGTCTGATGCGACCGCACGGTCCGAAACCCTCTCTGCACAGTGCATCGAACCCCTCACGTGAGCGTTCGAAAGTTGTCCCGGACCCGACCCGAGGTGTCGCCACCGTTGTGTCCGGATCATCCCCAAACATCTACAAAACGTCACCGTTTTCTCATTTGGACTTCCTAGCTATTTTATTCGCGATCGTCCGATTGCGATCGGAGGGTCCTTTTAGCCCCTTACCAAAATCCTTGCTATATAAACAGCCTAACCCTAGTTTCTAGGGGAGATGTCCCATCCATCCTTCCCATCCGCCGCCACCCGACCCACTCCCCTCTTTCCATATATATATAGTCCAACCTCATGCCTATTTTGGACTAAACCTAGCACTAGCCCTCCATTACCGTGCAGCCGCCGCCGCCCCTTGTTTTCCGCGCCTGGCCAGCCCACAGCCGCCACCTCGCACCACCAAATCCCCAATCAGAAAATCCCCTCGTTCCCCACCTACCACAGCCAGATGCCCGATCCAAAAATCCAGCCAGATTGATCCATCTGTGTCTCCTCTCCTCCTCCTGTGCCTCGATCCAGGGTGGATCGAGAGCAGCGCCGCCTGGCCCCGACCACCGTGCCGCCAGCTCGCCGTCAGCAGCTCCAAGATCCTCCAGGCCGGCCCCTTGACGCCCTGCCTTCTCTTCTTTATCCCCCTACTTCTCTCCCTCTCTAATCTCTCTCTCTCTCTCTCTCTCTCTCTCTCTCTCTCTCTCTTGCTCCCAGGGAACCGAACGAAGCTCCGTCGTGGAACGCCCTCTTCATCGCCGGAGATCCTCGAGCTGACCGGAGCTGTGGGCGAGCTCCTCCACCGTTTCCCCCTGCCTTTTTCCCTCGCGTCGCTGTTGATTTCCCCCGTCCTGTCGTTGTTTTGTTGCACAGGAGAGTAGACATTGCCATGGGCAACGAGCTCCTCCGCTCGAGTCCGTGACGTCGTCAGCCCGTGGGCCCCACCTCCTGCCGCGTCCGCCATCTGCCTCCTTCCCCGCGCCAAGACCCGCTGCCGTCGCCCTCTGCTTCCCCTGCATCGAGCATGGCTCGATCCGGTCAGGCGCGTTGACCGCGCCCGCAACGCGTCGCTTCCGCGTGGCCTCGGGAGCGCCAAGTCCCGCAGCAGCCCGCAAGGCCCAGCCGGCCTGCACCAGCGCCCTCTCCATGGTTCTGGGCTTGGCCCATGGTGAGAGACCCCCAAGCCGCACCCAGTGCTCCTGTCGGGCCAACCAGATTCGGCCCATATCATGTTTTTTTTCAGCGTCTACGAATTTATCTATTATCCAGTGATTTACAGAATTGCAGAAAACCCCCCAAGCAACATGCATATAATATCTCACAAGCGATGCATCACATGTAAAAACTTAATATATGAAACTTGCTCAGAATTTTGTCTAGTTTAATAATATGTCCTTTCATCCATGTTAAAAATGTCTAAAATGATGTTTGTTTAAATTTGCTCCTATGCCATGCTAAAATGATTTAATTCATAACTAAATAACCGTAGCTCGGTTTCTAATAAACTTTATATGTAATGGGGTAGAATTTTGCCTAGTTTAACATGGTGTACTCACTTTGCATGTTTAACAACTCTAAAATTGTGTTTAGGGCAGAACAGTACCAAACCTAATAGATGCATATGAGGAGTTTCCGGACTTGTTGTTTTGTTGCTTCCGGCCTCATTTAAACTTGACTAGATAGGTAGTTTATTTTGCTTCACCCTCTTGCCATGTTTAACAAACATTTAATATTGTTGGATACATAAACGGGATCGAACTAAATAACTTATCGTGGTGTTTCATCAATATGCAACTCCGTGGCATATTGAGCTCCACTTAATTTGTAGTATTGCTTGTGCATTTTTTCCATGTCATTTATCATTAAACCGACATGCATCATATTTGATTGCACATCGTGGCATGATTATGTGATGTTTGTTCACCATGATTGTTTGCTTCTTTCCGGTGTTGCTTCTTTGGGGTTGGTTTCGTTAACGTCGTGTTGTGAGGATCCATTCGTCTATGACCGTTTATCTTCTTCATGGACTCGTTCTTCTTCCTTGCTGGATTTTAGGCAAGATGATCATACCCTCGAAATCACTTCTATCTTTGCTTGCTAGATGCTCGCTCTTTTGCTATGCCTATGCTGCGATACCTACCACTTGCTTATCATGCCACCCATATTGTTGAACCAAGCCTCTAACCCACCTTGTCCTAGCAAACCGTTGCTTGGCTATGTTACCGCTTGCTCAGCCCCTCTTATAGCGTTGTTAGTTGCAGGTGAAGATTGAAGTTTGTTCCTTGTTGGAACACGGAGATGTTGTTCCTTGTTGGAACATGTTTATTTGTTGGGATATCACTATATATCTTATTTAATTAATGCATCTATATACCTGGTAAAGGGTGGAAGGCTCGGCCGTATGCCTGGTGTTTTGTTCCACTCTTGCCGCCCTAGTTTCCGTCATATCGGTGTTATGTTCCCGGATTTTGCGTTCCTCACGCGGTTGGGTTATAATGGGAACCCCTTGGCAGTTCGCTTTGAATAAAACTCCTCCAGCAAGGCCCAACCTTGGTTTTACCATTCGCCACCTATCCTTTTTCCCTTGGGAGTCGCACATCCCAAGGGTCATCTTATTTTAAACCCCCCCGGGCCAGTGCTTGTCTAAGTGTTGGTCCAAACTAGAGCCCCTTGCAGCGCCACCTCGGGGAAACTCGAGGGCTGGTTTTAGTTGTACGGATTGCTTATCCGATGTTGCCCTGAGAACGACATATGTGCAGCTCCTATCGGGATGTCGGCGCATCGGGTGGTCTTGCTGGACTTGTTTTACCATTGTCGAGGATGTCTTGTAGAACCGGGATACCGAGTCTGATCGGAATGTCTCGGGAGGAGGTCTATTCCTTCGTTGACCGTGAGAGCTTGTGATGGGCTAAGTTGGGACACCCCTGCAGGGATTTGAACTTTCGAAAGTCGTGCCCACGGTTATGGGCAGATGGGAATTTGTTAATGTCTAGTTGTAGAAAACCTGAAGTTAACCTTAATTAAAATACATCAACCGCGTGTGTTACCGTGATGGTCTCTTCTCGTCGGAGTCCGGGAAGTGAACACGGTGTTGGAGTAATGCTTGATGTAGGTTGTTCTAGGATCACTTCTTGATCATAGTTGTTCGACCGTGCTTTTGCTCTCTCTCCTCGCTCTCATTTGCGTATGTTAGCCACCATATATGCTAGTCGCTTGCTGCAGCTCCACCTCATACCTTTACCTTTCCCATAAGCTTAAATAGTCTTGATCGCGAGGGTGCGAGATTGCTGAGTCCCCGTGGCTCACAGATACTTCCAAAACCAGCTTGCAGGTGCCAATGAGTCTGTGCAGATGACGCAACCAAGCTCAAGAGGAGCTCACTGAAGATCTTGTCCTTTGTGTTGTTCCATTTCCAGTTGATCAGTAGTGGAGCCCAGTTGGGGTCGATCGGGGACCTTTTGTCGCATTTGGGGTTCTTCTTTTATTTTGGCTCCGTAGTCGGGCCTTGATTGCATCTGATTGATGTAATGCTTTATTCATGTAATTGGGTGAAGTGGCTATTGTAAGCCAACTATGTATCTCTTTCCCTTATTATATTATGTGGGTTGTGTGAAGATTACCTCACTTGCGACATATGCCTTCAATGCGATTATGCCTCTAAGTCGTGCCTCGACACGTGGGAGATATAGTCGCATCGATGGTGTTACAGCTGCCTCTCCTCCCCTCCAACCTATATATATGTGGGGGCACCGCTAAAACACACAACAAACCTTGTTAGCCATGTGCGGCGCCCCCCTCCATAGTTTACGCCTTTGGTCTTATTCACATAGTGCTTAGGCGAAGCCCTGCGAGGATCACTTCACTATCACAATCACCACGCCATTGTGCTGACGGAACTCTCCCTTGACACTTTGCTAGATCAAGAGTTCGAGGGACATCATCGAGCTGAAAGTGTGTAGAACTCGGAGGTGCTGCAGGTTCGGTGCTTGATCGGTCAGAACAAGAAGAAGTTTGACTAGATCAACTGCGTTGTCAAATGCTTCCGCTTTCGGTGTATGAGGGTACACGGACACACTCTCCACCTCTCATTTCTATGCATCTCCTAGATAAATCTTGCGTGAGAATTGGAAATTTTTGAAATTGCATGCTACGTTTCCCAACATATTGTTGATCTAACAAAGAGCCCATATTATCTTGTCTTCTCCTTTGAAAAAATGTTTGCAGGTTCCAGCTTAGTCCAATGCACGTGCACTATTATTATTATCCACACTGTTCGGTCGTGCGAGTGAAAGGTAATAATGACGATATATGATGAAATGAGTAGATGAGGAAAAGCTGGTATTAACTCGACCTATCTTGTTTTTTTGTAAATATGATTAGTTCATCGTTCCTGATTCGGCCTATTATGATTGAAACATGTTTGCAATGATAGTTAGAGATTATAGTTACTCACCACATGCTTAATTATTTAGGAGTTTATAATGGTTTACCTTGCGTACCAACATGAAAATTAAAATAGTTGTGATGTAGTATGATAGGATGGTATCCTCCTTTGAATGATTCGAGTGGCTTGACTTGGCACATATTCACGCATGTAGTTGAAACAAAATCAACGTAGCCTCCATGATATTTATGTTCATGGTGACTCATTCTTGCACTCAATGTTGGTTAATATCAATGCATGTTTATGACCGTTGTCGCTCTCTAGTTGGTCGCTTCCCAGTCTCTTTCTAGCCTTCACTTGTACTAAGCGAGAATACTGCTTGTGCATCCACTTCCATAAACCCAAAGTTGTTCCATATGAGTCCACCATACCTTCTTCTATACGGTATTTACCTGCCATTCCAAGTAAAGTTGCAAGTGACCAACTCTAAACCTTCAAATGATAATCTATTTTGTATGCTCGAATCGCTCATGTACCAACTAGGGCTGTCACTGTCTTCCATGCTAGGTGGGTTATTCTCACGATGAGTGCACTCCACTCATCATTAACGAGAAAATGGCCGGTAACCGGGATGCCCAGTCCCATGCTCAAATCAAATCAAAATAATTGCAAACAAAACTCCCCCAGGAATGTTGTTAGTTGGACAGTACCGGTTGTTTCGGACTAGCCGTGGAGTGTGCTTGTTAGTGGTGGGGCATATAAATTTACCATTTTGTTTGGGACCCGCCTATAATGTTTGTAGCATGGAAGATAGCGAGATATCTTAGTTTTTATGTTGACAATGAAAGCATACCGCTCAAAATATTATTTATCTCTATTTCAAAACTCGAGCCCTGGCACCTCTACAAATCCCTACTTCCCTCTCCGAAGGGCCTATCTATTTATTGTTGAGTCATCATCCTCTTATGAAAAGCACTAGTTAGAGAGAACCACTGTCATTTGTATGCATTTTTATTAATTTATACTAAGTATGACTGTTACTGGATCTCTTTTACCATCAATTACAATGTCTAGTCAGTCCTTGATCTTCAGGGGTGCTCTGCATTTATGTTTTGGGGACTCGGAAAGGGCTAGCGAGATACCAACTTGTTATATCATATCATGATTGTTTTGAGTAAGTGTTTTCATCCTAGATCTTGTGTGAGCCTCGGAGTGACCCTTGCGTAGGATATGTTCATGTTCATGCTCAGGTACACAACGTCTAATAACAATATCTACTCCATCTCTATAAAGGTGTGGGTCATCCCAGAAGTAATGTCTTAAATCGTAGAAAAACTTTTTCTTTTGTTGGTATGTGAAACTAGGTGGTATAAATTTAGCAACAATGTAATTAGCATAATCAGCATAGCATGGAGTAGTACGAGAAGCATTTATGACAGCTAATTGTTCATCAGGAAAGCTATCATCTATAGGTAGTGGGTCATCGAGAACATTCTCTAACATAGACAAGTTGTCTGCAATGGGGTTCTCAGCTCCCTTTCTATCAATAATATGTAAATCAAATTCTTGTAGCAAGAGAACCCATCTAATAAGTCTAGGTTTAGCATCTATCTTTTCCATAAGATATTTAATAGCAGCATGGTCAGTGTGAACAGTTACTTTAGAATCAACAATATAAAGTCTGAACTTATCACAAGCACATAGAACTGCTAAAAATTCTTTTTCAGTAGTAGCATAATTTCTCTGGGCACTGTCTAGAGTTTTACTAGCATATTGGATAACATTTAATTTCTTATCAACTCTTTGTCCTAGAACAGCACCTATAGCATAATCACTAGCATCACACATAATTTCGAAGGGTAAATTCCAATCAGGTGGCTGAACAATAGGTGCAGAAATCAAGGCTTTCTTAAGTATTTCAAATGCTTCTACACAATCATCATCAAAGACAAAAGGAACATCTTTTTGTGAGAGATTAATCAGAGGCCTAGAAATTTTGGAGAAGTCTTCAATGAACCTCCTATAAAAACCGGCATGACCAAGGAAACTTCTTATACCTTTAATGTCCTTAGGACACGGCATCTTTTCAATAGTATCAACTTTAGCTTTATCAACTTCAATATATCTTTCGGAAATTTTATGCCCCAAGACAATACCTTCATTAACCGTAAAGTGGCACGTCTCCCAATTCAAGACAAGATTAGTTTCTTCACATCTTTGCAAAACTCGATCAAGGTTGCTTAAGCATTCATCAAAAGAAGTTCCATACACAGAGAAATCATCCATGAAAACCTCAACAATATTTTCACAAAAGTCAGAGAATATAGCAGTCATACATCTTTGAAAGGTAGCAGGTGCATTACATAAACCAAAAGGCATACGTCTATAAGAAAAGGTACCTAAAGGGCAAGTAAAAGTGGTCTTTTCCTGATCCGCTTTCGACACATGTATTTGAGAGAAACCCGAATAACCATCTACAAAGCAAAAATGACACATGTATGTTTGTATAATCTTTCTAGCATTTGATCAATAGAAGGTAAAGGGTAATGATCCTTTCTAGTAGCTTTATTTAATTTGTGGAAATCAATTACCATTCTATAACATGTAACAATTCTTTGTGCGATCAATTCATCTTTATCATTAGGAACAACAGTAATACCTCCCTTCTTAGGGACACAATGGTCATGACTTACCCACTGACTATTAGCAACAGGATAAATTATACCTGCCTCTAGAAGTTTTTGTATTTATTTCTTACCACATCTTTCATCTTAGGATTTAACCGTCGTTGGTGATCAACAACCGGTTTAGCATCTTTCTCCAATTTTATTTTGTGCTGGCATAGAGTGGGACTAATGCCCTTAAGATCATCAAGAGTATATCCAATAGCAGCACGATGCTTCTTCAGAATTTTCAATAATCTCTCTTCTTCCTGCTCTGAAAGGTTAGCACTATAATAGGATATATCTTCTTTTCATCAACATAAGCATATTTAAGAGTATCAGGTAATGGTTTAAGTTGAAACACGGGATCACCCTTGTGTGGAGGAGGATCCCCTAGAATTTCAACACGCAATTTGTGTTTCAAAATAGGTCCCTATTTAAAGAATACTTCATCTATTTCCCTTCTTTCATTCATAAACATATCATTTTCATGGTCTAGCAAATATTGTTCTAAAGGATCATTAGGAGGCACGACAATAGAAGGAAGACCAATAATTTCATATTTACTAGGAAATTCTTTATCATGGGGTTATCTATGAAATTTAGCAAAATTAAAATCATGAGACATACCCCTAAACCAACAGTAACAATATCCTTCTTGCACTCTATCTTAGCATTAACAGTATTCAAGAAGGGTCTACCAAATATAATGGGACAAAATTCATCTTGTGGGGAACCAAGAACAAGAAAATTAGTAGGATATTTAACTCTCCCACACAAGACTTAAACATCTCTAACAATCCCAACTGGTGAAATAGTATCTCTATTGGCAAGCTTAACTGTAACATCAATATCTTCTATCTCGGAAGGTGCAATATCATGCATAATTTCTGTGTATAAGGAATGAGGTATTGCAATCACACTAGAACCCATGTCACATAAACCATGATAGCAATGATATCCTATTTTAACAGAAACAACAGGCATGCCTACAACAGGTCTATGTTTATCTTTAGTATCGGGTCTAGCAATTCTAGCACCTTGCAGACTAATGCATAGCCTAGTGCTGGGAAGGGGTTGATGCCTTCCCACCCACCTAGGTTCAAGGCATGGTACTTGCAATTTGGGTTTGTTGCACCAATTAAACTGTAGGGGGTTCCCTTACAGTCTTTCTGTCAAAAAAATTCTAGCAGCTTCATCACAAAAGTAAATAACATGCCCATCAATATTATCGACCAAGAGATCCTTAACCATAGAAATACTAGGTTCCACTTTAATTTTCTCAGGGGTGTAGGTGTTATAGCATTATTCTTACGAACCACAGTTGAAGCTTTAGCCCGATCCTTTATTCTAACACGTAAAGGTGGTTTCTTAATATAAGTGGTAGGAAAAATAGGATCAACATTATAAGTGATAGTCTTTTCTTCAACTTTAATAGGTTCAACTACTTTTACTTCAATGGGAGGATGATATTTAAACCACTTCTCCTTGGGGAGATCAAATGAGTAGCAAATGATTCACAGGAAGAAGCTACTATCTCAGATCAAGTCCATATTTAGTGCTAAATTCACGAAAAGCATCGGTATCCATAAAAGATTTAACACAATCAAACATAGGTGTTATACCAGACTCCTTACCTTCGTCGAGTTCCCAATATTCAGAGTTGCATTTAATTCTTTCCAATAAATCCCATCTGAATTCAATAGTCTTCAAGATAAAAGAACCCGTAGAAGAAGTATTGAGCATGGTGCGATTATTGAGAGAAAGCCGAGCATAAAAATTTTGAATAATAATTTCTCTTGAGAGCTCATGATTGGGGCATCAATATAACATTGACTTAAGCCTCCCCCAAGCTTGAGCGATACTTTCTCCTTCGTGAGGCCAAAAATTATATATATAATTACGATCACGATCAACCAGACACATAGGATAAAACTTCTGATGAAATTCCAATTTCAATCGGTTGTAGTTCCATGATCCAATATCATCACATAGCCTAAAGCATGTCAATGCCTTTCCCTTCAAAGATAAAGGGAAGACCTTCTTATTAATAACATCCTCAGGCATACATGCAAGCTTAAATAATCCACAAACTTCATCCACATACATTAGGTGCATATCGGATGTCATGTTCCATCTCCTGTAAAAGGATGAGCTAGCAGTTTCTCTATCATACCTGAAGGAATTTCAAAGTAAACATTTTCAGTAGGTTCAGTACGTTGAGGAGAAACTCTTTGCTATACTGGTCGGGGTGAAGATACCCCCAACAAGCCCCTCAAAGGATTTTTTCATAGTAACAAGTGACAGTAAATTTCAGCACACTATATAAATTTTTCCTTACCACATTCCACCTACCAAAGGCGCTTCACTCACCGGCAACGGCGCGAGAAAAGAGTCTTGATGAACCACAAGTATAGGGGATCTATCGTAGTCCTTTCGATAAGTAAGAGCGTCGAACCCAACGAGGAGCAGAAGGAAATGACAAGCAGTTTTCAGTAATGTATTCTCTGCAAGCACTGAAATTATCGGTAACAGATAGTTTTGTGATAAGGTAATTCATAATGGGTAACAAGTAACAAAAGTAAACAAGGTGCAGCAAGGTGTCCCAATCCTTTTTGTAGCAAAGGGCAAGCCTGGACAAACTCTTATATAAAGGAAAGCGCTCCCGAGGAGACATGGGAATTATCGTCAAGCTAGTTTTCATCATGCTCATATGATTCGCGTTCGTTAGTTTGATAATTTGATATGTGGGTGGACCGGTGCTTTGGTACTGCCCTTCCTTGGAAAAGCATCGCACTCATGATTAAGCCCCCCCCCCCCCGCAAGCATCCGCAACTACGAAAGAAGAATTAAGGTAAACCTAACCATAGCATGAAACATATGGATCCAAATCATCCCCTTACGAAGCAACACATAAACTAGGGTTTAAGCTTCTGTCACTCTAGCAACCCATCATCTACTTATTACTTCCCAATGCCTTCCCCTAGGCCCAAACAATGGTGAAGTTTCATGTAGTCGACGTTCACATAACACCACTAGAGGAAAGACAACATACATCTCATAAAAATATCAAACGAATACCAAATTCACATGACTACTTATAACAAGACTTCTCCCATGTCCTTAGGAACAAGCGTAACTACTCACAAATCATATTCATGTTCATAATCAGAGGGGTATTAATATGCATAAAGGATATGAACATATAATCTTCCACAGAATAAACCAACTAGCATCAACTACAAGGAGTAATCAACACTACTAGCAACCCACAGGTACCAATCTGAGGTTTTGAGACGAAGATCGGATACAAGAGATGAACTAGGGTTTGAGAGGAGATGGTGCTGGTGAAGATGTTGATGGAAATTGACCCCCTCCCGATGAGAGGATTGATGGTGATGATGATGGTGATGATTTCCCCCTCCCGGAGGGATGTTTCCCCGGCAGAACAGCTCCACCGCAGCCCTAGATTGGTTCCGCCAAGGTTCCGACTCGAGAATGTGGGGCTTCGGCCCAAAAGCATCCTTATGATTTTTTCCAACGCAAAACACACCTTATGCCAGAAGATGGGCATCGGAGGGCTTCCAGGTGTCCCACGAGGCAGGGGCGCCTAGGGGGGTAGGGCGCGCCCTCCACCCTTGTGGATGGTGGGTGGCCCCCCTCTGGTGCTTCCTTCATCCAATATTTTTTATATATTCCAAAACTGACTTTCGTGGAGTTTCAGGACTTTTTGAGTTGTGCAAAATAGGTCTCTAATATTTGCTCCTTTTCCAGCCCAGAATTCCAACTGCCGGCATTCTCCCTCTTCATGTAAACCTTGTAAAATAAGAGAGAAAAGGCATAAGTATTGTGACATGATGTGTAATAACATCCCATAATGCAATAAATATCAATATGAAAGCATGATGAAAAATGGATGTATCAAAGTTAACTGTTCAAATGCCCCCCTCCCGCCGACCACTCCTATTTACCACCTGATGTGTTTGCTCTAACCTGGCATGCTGATGTTGGTCATATCATGCATATGGCGCCTCGCATTGCTTACATTATACATCTTATATGTCATCACCTTAGTTTAGATTTGCTTTGTGTGAATGCCACGTGTTTGATTTCTATATCATAATCCCATCGTTCATAAATATTTATCTTTTTAGAGATTCTAACAAGTGACTACATACAGAGCAAAATGAGTGAATCTACACCCTAAAATATGTCTATATACATCCGTATGTGGTAGTCCATTTGAAATCTCTAAAAAGACAAATATTTAGGAACAGAGGGAGTATATGGGGATTATGCAATGCCATCTTCTTTAGCCACGCATCATATACGTGAATCAAGCAATGCCATCCTGTTTAGCTAGTCATCGTATATGTGAATTGTATCGTGCCATATTTTTTTCATAGTGTATTTCATTTGTGAACAATGTTTATATATTCATCTACTCTTCCTGTGCATCAGCCATTTGAGTCAATCATGGGAAAATATGGAGTGAAAACAAGGTCTTCTAAGTAGACAGTGCTACTTGTCGATGCAAATTTCTTGCTGGTTATAGATAGCTCCTCAGAGGAGGATTTAGAGATAGATGACCAGTCGTATTCCCCCCATCGAGGTGCATGCTCTAACTTGGCAGGGATATATTGCTCATATCATGCATATGGTGTCTTGCATTGCCATGCCATCTGCTTAGATTAGACATGCTTTGTGGGAATGCCTCTTGTTTGCTTTCTATATCAGATATGTGAATTATGCAATGCCATATTTTTCAGCCAGTTATCATATATGTGAATTATGCACCACCATGTAGCTAGGCATCATATATGTGAATTATCTCATGCCATGTTTTTTTTCATTACGTATTCCATTTGTCAATAATCTGTGTTTATAGAACTACTCTTCATGTGTATCAGACATTTGAGCCGGTTGTGGAAAAATAAGGAGTGAAATGAAGGTCTTCAAAGTAGGCAATGGTACCTGTTAAAGCATATATCGCGATGGTTGCAGGTAGCTCCTCAGAGGAGGATTCAGAGACAGATGACCAGTCCTATATCCCACCTGAGGTGTATGCTCTAAGTTGCAAGGTTTATATTTCTCATATCATGCATATGGTGTCTTGCATTGCTTAGTTTAGACATCATATGCATAATATTGAATTCCATCTTCTTAGTTTAGAGATCATACATGCGAGTGCTAGCTGCTTAGTATATGAATCAATTATGTCAGTTATATCGTGCCATCCTGTATATTTAGACAACATGTATGTGAATTATTTCCTCCCAACCTATTTTAGAAAGACATCATATAGTTTTGTCATGTCATCCTGTTTAGATACTCATCATATGTTGAATTATGCCATTATATCATGTAAGGTTATCCATCATATATCTGAAACTGTGTCATGCTATCCTGTTTAGTTAGGCATCCTATACGTGAATTGTGTCATGCTGTCCTGTTTGGTTACACAACATAAATGAGAATTACCACATATGTTTGTCATACAATGTCTGTACGTTCAATTTCTTTTCTTGTTTATCAGCCATTTGAATTGGAGAGGGTGATCGCAGTATCTAAGGGAGCAAAAACCCGTTCTTCACAAAAGACAGTGCTACCCATGGATGCAGATAGAACCATGGTTGTACTGGCCCATGAACTAGCCCCACCACACATAATCAAGACTCTTCCGGATTGCACACTTACACTGTTGGAATGAGAACCAGCTACAACCAACCTAACCCCAACCCTAGCGGACAGTAACCCACTTCTAGTTGACAAACCACCATGTCCACCACAGGGTACCCCCACATGAGCAGTTTGTAAAGCAACTGCAGTGCCCAAAGCATGAAGACTACCACAGAGAACCCAAACTCCATGTCTAAAGCATAAGAGCAACTATTCTCAGGTCAGATTCCGTAGCTATGGTCCATACTCCTTTGTTGTTGCATCATTGTATTTACACATACCAACTACTCGGAATTTGAAGGATCCAATTGAAACAGCAATGGTGCAACATTTATGTTTTAAAGCTATTTCATTAACTGGATTGTTGTTCTAATTTCTTGCTCTATGTTGATTTCAGTTTCAGTTGTATAAACAGTTATGTTCTCATGTGATGCACATTACAAGTGTTGCCAATGATGTGTAGTTTCTCACACTTATATTCTGTCTATGCTACTGTGTCTTAAAAATATATGAGTTGAACTGTGTCTCTATCTTGATTGGGCAACACAAACTAGAATGATATGGACAATACAGTGACCATATTACATAGATATACGTTTGTTTCATGCTGTTATCCTGCCCAGCTTACTACTAAACCGGTTTACCAAAATGAGTTTTGCATACTACATGCTAAACATGTGATGTGTCTGCTTGTTTCTCTTGTAGTATGTGAACAGGATATTGGAGAAGAGCACCCCACTATGCAATGGTAGAGAAAGTAATGCACATAAGGTTGAAGATAGTGAGACAACCCTATTGGTCTCCAGGAAAGGTGATAAAAACGATCTTGTAGATAGTGAGAAACCCCACAGTCCTGCCTTGATGTAGTGTTCGAGTTACTGGCCAGTACCGCTGGCACAAGCTCTTTGAACTCGCTGCCTGAATCACTTTGGCTTCTTTCAATCTCAGCTACAAGCTAAAAGGCATCAGTCAGTTGTGCTGCGGTAAGAAGTCGAAGGATAGAGGAAGTCCCTACAGAATTTAGATGCATACTTTCTTGTGCAACAGCAAGCGCTGGAGGATTTATGCGCCAAACAAGAGAAAGTTAATAAGCTTGCTAAGCATCTTGCTAGCATTATGGGTACCCAGGATATTGTTTCTTGAGCTCTTCTGAAGTGGTTTCAGTTCTGGACTTGTTTTGCTGCAGTGTTTATTTGCACTAGTCGCCAACTTTGACAACCAGTGTATGTGATATGCTGCTTTGTTCCCTATATTTGCACCGGTGGTGAACTTTGATGCCCAGTGGATGTAACATGTGTAATAGTCGTGATAGCCTAGCGTAAGTTGCTTGCTTATTTATTTCCTTGTTGTCTTGTTTATTTGTTTGCTTGTAGTCAGTGCAGTTCTTTTTCCGTTGTTTGCTAGTGGCCGCAATAACCTATTTTTAAAAGTAGGACACAATAACCATGGGCTACATATTTATTGTAGTGACCCTGGGCCTCCTACGGGCCGTAAAAACAATGGGCCTTCTACGGGGAGTAGCATCAATGGGACTTCTATGGGCCGTATGATCGATTGGCCAAACATGAGCCAATAACGGACCGCGTTATGGGCCTTAAACGGGCTACAGTTAGAATCATCCGTTCATGGGCCGACCATAATGGGCCGTCATTAATCGGCCATATTTGATGACGCTATGAAAATGGCGCAACAGATTAACGGGCCACAAACATGCCGACTGTAACCACGGGCTGAATTTGGCACACAAGCAGAAAAGTCCAGTAATAGGCTGTAAGTAATTGAATGCTGGAAATGAGCCCAAGAATAAATGGGCCCTAAGAAGGCCGAAAGATAACATGGGCTTGAAACAGCCCAATGGAATGATGGTCCATCAATGGGTATAAAGCGATATACTGTTCATTATGGCCCAGTTTCACTATGGACTGTTAATGGGCCAAGAGTTACAAAGTGCCTCATATGGGCCAAAAGATGTCATGGGCCATACATGGGCCGGAAGTTACAACGGGCTGGAATCATATTGGACGGGTAATTCGGATAGGCCGTAATGGGCCCTGGGTTAGCGGGCTGTAAATGGGCTATGTGTGAACAGGCCGTTAACAGGCTTTCCATGGGCCGGCCCACTATCTTTTGACCAAGTCAAATGGGCTGGCCTTTTCACATGAATGGGCCTCTATTGGGCCGTGCCACGTGTTGACGTATCATTGGCGCATTCTGCCCAATGAGTGGATGGCATCTGTCCCAACGGTTAGCCAACATGTGTGTCCTCCAGCCAATGATAATTTTACACGTGGAAAATCCCCATTGGTCCGGGCTGTTAACGGGTTATGGGATCCAAACCAAAAACCCGATAGCTTAACGACGACCCGTTATGGTGGCTACCACGTGTCAGTCACCCTTGACGGAAGCACTTCTATGAAGCATGATTTATCGTCATGGAAGTGGACACTTCCGTGATGATAATTTTGGTAATGTCATGGAACACTTCTAGGCCAACACAGGTATGACTATGTTGACTGTGTCATAGAATCGTCATGGATGTACATGCATGACAAAAAACATGACCTACTGTGACAAACACGTATCATCACAGAAGTGTATTTTTTTGTAGTGAATATTGAGCATCTTCGCAATTTCTACCCGTAAGGCGCGGCTGCCAGGCCCTGCCCTATCAGCTACCCTTTTGTACAAGCCTTGTCGATGTTGCATGTAACCCTTTGTACAAAGCCAGACGCAGACCCTGAGCAGCAGATATATAAACGAAGCACTAGCACCCTAAAAACAATATGCATGCATGATTAGCTTAGCGTAAGCATACCACGATAATTTAGATGAGGTCATATGCTGCTATGTTTCCCCCTGCACTAACTACAGGACCCTTGTCCCGGATACGATCCTATGAAGGAGAGACGGAAAGAAAGCTTACATATCGATCCTCTACGAGCCAAACAGATAAGTTTTCTTTTTATCCACACATGTCTTTGTCAGGAGAAAATTTGTGCATAGAGAAACCTTGTCGCCTTGGAAGCATTTGTGCTCCTGTCCTTTGACCCGAACGCTGCTTCGGTCAGGAAGGTTGTAGTGGCATTTGATAAGAAAAAGGTTGGCAAAGGGCCGGTTCCCTTCCATGCTCATAAGCCTGGCAAGCCAGGCCCCGCGGCAACGATGGAAGGCACCAGCTAGATAGCTTGCCGAGGAAACTCATTTACTTAAAAGTATAGAGGTGCCCAACCACTACATGGATAGGATACATCCACAAGTACCCGACAAGGCCCGTCTTTTTCATTAATATGTGGATAAGCAAGTACAGACCTTACATAGCACAAACATGGATAAAGAACATTACATATTTAATACTAAAGTTTGACAAGCTCCTACATATTTTAGAATGAAAAAAGATAAGTGTCCGGTAATCCCCTTCTTGTCCCTCTCCTCCTAGGAAATAAGTGGGAGGTGAAGAGGGTAAAAGGAGCGCCTGGGAAGAAGCACAGCCTGACCCCGTCAGGACCCGTGGGACGGATCTTGACAAGATCAGGAGGATGCGGCCAAAGCTAATGGATGGGGAGAATGGCTAGGCGACGCCATGGTCACCGCCACCAGGGTCAGCAGGGAATGGCAGGATGGACACCGGCAGGATGGACGAAGCCCGAGTCCACGAGGAAGCCTGCCGGGGTCCAGCTGGAAGACTGCTGGAGGAGCCGAAGATACCACTAAAGGAAATATGCCCTAGAGGCAATAATAAAGTTGTTATTTATATTTCCTTATATCATGATAAATTTTTATTATTAATGCTAGAATTTTATCAACGGGAAACTTAGTACATGTGTGAATAGATAGACAAAACAAAGTGTGCCTAGTATGCCTCTACTTGACTAGCTCATTAATCAAAGATGGTTAAGTTTCCTGACCATAGACATGTGTTGTCATTTGATGACAGGGATCACATCATTAGGAGAATGATGTGATGGACAAGACCCATCCGTTAGCTTAGCATAATGATCGTTAAGTTTTATTACTATTGCTTTCTTCATGACACATAGATATTCCTTTGTCTATGAGATTATGCAACTCCCGAATACCGGAGGAACACCTTGTCTGCTATCAAAGGTCACAACATAACTGGGTGATTATAAAGATGCTCTACAGGTGTCTCTAAAGGTGTTTGTTGGGTTGGCATAGATCGAGATTGGGATTTCTCACTCCGACTATCGGAGAGGTATCCCTAGGCCCTCTCAGTAATGCACATCATGATAAGCCTTGCAAGCAGTGTGACTAATGAGTTAGTTGCAGGATGATGCATTACGGAATGAGTAAAGAGACTTTCCGGTAAGAAGATTGAACTAGGTATGAGGATACCGACGATGGAATCTCGAGCAAGTAACATACCGATGACAAAGGGAATTACGTATGTTGACATTGCGGTTTGACCGATAAAGATCTTTGTAGAATATGTAGGAACCAATATGAGCATCCAAGTTCCGCTATTGGTTATTGACAGGAGATGTGTCTCAGTCATGTCTACATAGTTCTCGAACCCGTAGGGTCTGCACGCTTAACGTTCGATGACGATTTGTATTATGAGTTATGTGTTTTGGTGACCGAAGATTGTTCGGAGTCCCGTATGAGATCGTGGACATGACGAGGAGTCTCGGAATGGTCGAGAGGTAAAGATTGATATATTGGATGATGGTATTCGGACACCAGAATGGTTTCGGAGTGGTTCGGGTATTTTTCGGAGTACCGAGGGGTTACCGAAACCCCCCGAGGAAAGTAATGGGCCTACATGGGCCATATGGTAGAGGGGAGGCAACCCACAAGGGGTGGTCGCGCCCCCCTCCCATGGGGAGTCCAAATTGGACTAGGGGAGGGGGAGCACCCCCCTTTCCATCTCATCTTCCCTTTACCTTCCACTTTCCCCCTCCGTAAGAAAGGAAGGGGGCGAATAGGACTTGGGAGTCCTATTCGGTTTCCCCCCATGGCGCGCCCCCTAGGACCGGCCGCCTCCTCCCCTCCTCCTTTATATATGGGGGCAGGGGGCACCCCTTGACACAATAGTTGTTCTCTTAGCCGTGTCCGGTGCCCCCCTCCACAGTTTACTCCTCCGATCATAGCGTCGTAGTGTTTAGGCGAAGCCCTGCGCGGATCACATCACCATCACCGTCACCATGCCGTCATGCTAACGAAACTCGCCCTCGACCCTCTGCTGGATCAAGAGTTCGAGGGACATCATCGAGCTGAACGTGTGCTGAACTCGGAGGTGTCGTACTCTCGGTACTAGATCAATTGGATCGTGAAGACGTTCGACTACGTCAACCGCGTTAACCTAATGCTTCCGCCTTCGGTCTATGAGGGTACGTGGACACACTCTCCCCCTGTTGTTGCTATGCATCTCCCAGATAGATCTTGCTTGATTGTAGGAAATTTTTTGAAATTGCATGCTACGTTCCCCAACAGTGGCATCCGAGCCAGGTCTATGCGTAGATGATATGCATGAGTAGAACACAAAGAGTTGCGGGCAATAATAGTCATACTACTTACCGCCAACATCTTATTTTGATTCGGCGGTATTGTTGGATGCAGCGACCTGGACCAACCTTACATGACCACGTTCATGAGACCGGTTCCACCTATAGACATGCAACTTGTTTTGCATAAAGGTGGCTGGCGGGTGTCTATTTCTCCAACTTTTGTTGAATCGAATTTGACTACGGTCGGTCCTTGTTGAAGGTTAAAACATCACACTTGACGAAAAATCGTTGTGGTTTTGATGCGTAGGTAAGAACAGCTCTTTCTAGAAGCCCGTAGCAGCCGCGTAAAACTTGCAACAACAAAGTAGATGACGTCTAACTTCTTTTTGTGGGGCTTGTTGTGATGTGATATGGTCAAGACATGATGTGATATAAGTTATTGTATGAGATGATCATGTTTTGTAAAAGTTATCAGCGACTGGGAGGAGCCTTATGGTTGCCGCTTTATTGTACGAAATGCAATCCCCATGTAATTGCTTTATTTTATCACTATGCAGTAGTGATAGTTGTAGGAGCAATAGTTGGCGAGACAACATCAACGCTACAATGGAGATCAAGGTGTCAAGCCGGTGATGATGGAGATCATGACGGTGCTTTGGAGATGGTTATCAAAGGCACAAGATGATGATGGCCATATCATGTGACATATTTTGATTGCATGTGATGTTTATCTTTTATGCATCTTATTTTGCTTAGTACGGCGGTAGCATTATAAGATGATCCCTAAAGGCAATAATAAAGTTGTTATTTCTATTTCCTTATATCATGATAAATGTTTATTATTCATTCTAGAATTGTATTAACCGGAAACTTAGTACATGTGTGAATACATAGACAAAACAAAGTGTCCCTAGTATGCCTCTACTTGACTAGCTTATTAATCAAAGATGGTTAAGTTTCCTGACCATAGCCATGTGTTGTCATTTGATGAACGGGATCACATCATTAGGAGAATGATGTGATGGACAAGACCCATACGTTAGCTTATCATAATGATCGTTAAGTTTTATTTCTATTGCATTCTTCATGACTTATACATATTCCTTTGACTATGAGATTATGCAACTCCCGCATACCGAAGGAACACCTCGTGTGCTATCAAACATCACAACCTAACTGAGTGATTATAGAGATGCTCTATAGGTGTGTCTGAAGGTGTTTGTTGTGTTGGCATAGATCGAGATTAGAATTTCTCATTCGGGTATCGGAGAGGTATCTCTGGGCCCTCTATGTAATGCACATCATGATAAGCCTTGCAAGCAATGTGACTAATGAGTTAGTTGCGGCATGATGCATTACGGAATGAGTAAAGAGACTTGCCAGTAACAAGATTGAACTAGGTATGAGGATACCGACAATCGAATCTCGGGTAAGTAACATACCGATGACAAAGGCAATTACGTATGTTGTCATTGCGGTTTGACCGATACAGATCTTCATAGAATATGTAGGAACCAATATGAGCATCGAGGTTCCGCTATTGGGTATTGACCGGAGACGTGTCTCGGTCATGTCTACATAGTTCACAAACCCGTAGGGTCCGCACGCTTAACGTTCGATGATGAGTTGTATTATAAGTTATGTGTTTTGGTGACCGAAGATTGTTTGGAGTCTCGGATGAGATCGCGAACATGACGATGAGTCTCTAAATGGTCGAGAGGTAAATATTGATATATTGGACGATGGTATTTGGACACAGGAATGGTGTCAGAGTGGCTCGGTTATTTTTCAGAGTACCGAGGGGTTACCGGAACTCCCCAGGGAAAGTAATGGGCCTACATGGGCCATAGGGGAGAGGGGAGGCAGCCCACAAGGGGTGGCCGTGCCCCCTGTCATGGGGATTCTGAATTGTACTAGGGGAGGGGGCACACCCCCCTTTCCTTCTCCTCTTCCCTGTCCCTTCCCCTTTCCCCCTCCATAAGAAAGGAACGGGGCCAAATAGGACTTGGAGTCCTATTTGGTTTCCCCCCATGGCGCTCCCCTAGGACCAACCGCCTCCTCCCCTCCTCCTTTATATACGGGGGCTGGGGGCACCCTAAGGCACAACAATTGTTCTCTTAGCCGTGTGCGGTGCCCCCTCCGCAGTTTACTCCTCCAGTCATAGCGTCGTAGTGCTTAGGCGAAGCCCTGCACGGACCACATCACCATCTCCGTCACCACGCCATCGTGCTGACGAAACTCTCTCTCGACCCTCTGATGGATCAAGAGTTCGAGGCACGTCATCGAGCTGAACGTGTGCTGAACTCAGAGGTGTCATACGTTCGGTACTAGATCGGTTGGATCGTGAAGATGTTCGACTACATCAACCGCGTTAACCTAACACTTCCACTTTTGGTCTATGAGGGTACGTGGACACAATCTCCCCCTCTCGTTGTGATGCCTCTCCCAGATAGATCTTGCATGATCCCAGGATTTTTTTTTGAAATTGTATGCTACGTTCGCCAACAACCACCTGCACCCAACACCCCGGTTCTAACACCTCAAGAATCATGCTACAGTAACTCCTCCCTAATGATGCGGAGTCATCATCATTTTGTCCTAAGAAAAATGATTAAGAAATATTTCAACCTCAAATTCAAATTTAAAATAAAGTCAAAATATTAATTATCCAAACAGCGTGTATTGTTTAGTTTAGACATCTGAGGTGTATGCTCTAAGTTGCAATGTTTATGCTCTAAGTTGAGGTGTATGCTCTAAGTTGCAATGTTTATCCCACCTGAGGTAGACAACCAGTCCTATATCCCACCTGAGGTGTATGCTCTAAGTTGCAATGTTTATATTTCTCATATCATGCATATGGTGTCTTGCATTGCTTAGTTTAGACATCATATGCACAATATTCAATTCCATCTTCTTAGTTTCGATATCATACATGCGAGTGCCAGCTTCTTAGTATATGAATCAATTATGTCAGTTATATCATGCCATCCTGTATACTTAGACAACATGTATGTGAATTATTTCATCCCAACCTATTTTAGAAAGACATCATATAGTTTTGTCATGTCATCCTGTTTAGATACTCATCCTATGTTGAATTATGCCATTATATCATGTAAATTTATCCATCATATATCTCAAACTGTGTCATGCTATCGTGTTTAGTTAGGCATCATATATGTGAAACTGTGTCATGCTGTCCTGTTTGGTTACACAACATAAATGTGTATTGCCACATATGTCTATCATACAATGTGTGTATGTTCAATTTCTTTTCTTGTTTATCAGACATTTGAATTGGAGGGGGTGATGGCAGTATCTAAGGTGGAAAAAACTTGTTCTTCACAAAATACAGAGCTACCCGTTGATGCAGATAGAACCATGGTTGTACTGGCCCACGAACTAGCCCCACCACACATAATCGAGACTCTTCCAGATTGCACACTTACACCATTGGACAGAGAACCAGCTACAACCCATCTAACCCCAACCCCAGCGGATAGTAACCCACTTCTAGTTGACCAAACACCATGTCCACCACAGAGTACCACCACACGAGCAGTTTGTAAAGCAACTGCAGTGCCCAAAGCACGAAGAGCACCACAGCGAACCCAAACTCCATGTTTAAAGCATAATAGCATCTATTCTCAGGTCAGATTCCGTAGCTATGGTGCATACTCCTTTGTTGGTGCATCACTATATTTACTCATACCAACTACTTTCGAATTTGAAGGATCCAATTGAAACTCCAATGACACAACAGGTATCTTTTAAACCTATTTCTTTAACTGGATTGTTGTTCTAACTTCTTGCTCTATGTTGATTTCAGTTTCATTTGTATAAATAGTTATGTTCTCATGTGATGCACATTACAAGTATTGCCAATGTTGTGTAGTTTCTCACACTTATATTCTGTCTATGCTACTATGTCTTAAAAATATATGAGTTGAACTATGTCTCTATCTTGATTTGGCAACACAAACTAGAATGATATGGACAATACAGTGACCATATTACATAGATATATGTTTGTTCATGTTGTTATCCTGTCCACCTTACTACTGAACCGGTTTACCAAAATGAGTTTTGTATACTACATGCTAAACTTGTGATGTGTCTGCTTGTTTCTCTTGTAGTATGTGAACAAAATATTGGAGAAGAGCACCCCACTATGCAATGGTAGAGAAAGGCACATAAGGTTCAAGATAGTGAGACAAACCTATTGGTCTCCAAGAAAGGTGATAAAAACGATCTTATAGATAGTAAGAAAACCCCACAGTCCCGTGTTGATGTAGTGTTCAAGTTACTGGCCAGTACCGCTGGCACAAGCTCTTCGAACTCGCTGTATGAATCACTTTGGCTTCTTTAGTCTCAGCTACAAGCTGAAAGGCATCAGTCAGCTGTGTTGCGGCAAGAAGCCGAAGGACTGAGGAAGTCCCTACAGAATTTAGATGCATACTTTCTTGTGCAACAGCCAGCACTGAAAGATTTAAGTGCCAAACAAGAGAAAGTTAATAACCTTGATAAGCATCTTTCTAGCATTATGGGCAGCCAGGATATTGTTTCTTGAGCTCTTCTGAAGTGGTTTCAGTTCTGGACTTGTTTTGCTGAAGTGTTTATTTGCACTGGTCGCCAATTTTGACAACCAGTGTGTGTGATCTGCTGCTTTGTTCCCTATATTTGCATCGGTGGCGAACTTTGATGCCTAGTGGATGTAACATGTGTAATAGTCGTGATAGCCTAGCGTAAGTTGCTTGCTTATTTATTTCCTTGTTGTCTCGTTTACTTGTTTGGTTGTAGTTAGTGCAGTTCTTTTTTCGTGGTTTGCTAGTGGCCGCAATAACCTATTTTTAAAAATAGGAAACAATAACCATGGGCTACATATTTACTGTACTAACCCTAGGCCTCCTATGGGCCATAAAAATAATGGGCCTTCTACAGGGACTAGCAATAATGGGCCTTCTACAGGCTATATGATCTATTGGCCAAACATGAGCCAATAACGGACTGCACTATGGGCCTTAAACGAGCTAGAGTTGTAATCGTCCGTTCATGGGCCCACCATAACGGGTCATCGTTAATCGGCCGTATTTGATGATGCTATGAAAATGGCCCAACGGATTAACGGGCCACAAACAGGCCAACTGTAACCATGGGCTAAATTTGGCCCACAAGCAGAAAAGTTGAGTAACAGGCCGTAAGTAACCGAATACTGGAAATGAGCCCAAGAATAAATGAGCCCTAAGAAGGCCGAAAGATAACATTGGCTTGAAACTTCCCAATGGAATAATGGGTCGTTAATGGGCATAAAGCGATATATTGTTCATTATGGACCGTTAATGGGCAAAGAGTTACAAAGTGCCTCGTATGGGCCGAAAGATTTCATGGGCCATACATGGGCCGGAAGTTACAATGAGCTGGAATCATATTGGATGGCCCAGATGACGCTACTGGGCCTAATTCGGATATGCCATAACGAGCCCTGGGTTAGCGGGCTGTAAGTGGGCTATGTGCGAACAGGCCGTAAACAGGCTTTCCGGGGGCCGGCCCACTTTCTTTTGACCAAGTCAAATGGGCCGCCCTTTTCACAGGAATGGGCCTCTATTGGGTCGTGCCATGTGTCGACGTATCATTGGCGCATTCTATCCAATGAGTGGATGGAATCTATCCCAACGGTGAGCCGACACGTGTTTCCTCCAGCCAATGATTATTTTACACGTGGAAAATCCCCATTGGTCCGGGCTATTCAAGGGTTATCAAATCCAAACCGGAACCCGATAGCTTAACAGTGACCCGTTACGGTGGATGCCATGTGTCGGCCACCCTTGACAAAAGCACTTATATGACGCGCGATTTATCGTCATGGAAGTGGACACTTCCGTGATGATAATTTTGGTAATGTCATGGAACACTTCTACGACAACACAGGTATGACTATCTCGATTCTGTCATAGAATCATCATGGATGTACATGCATGACAAAAAACATGACCTGCTGTGACAAACACGTATCATCATAGAAGTGTATTTTTTGTAGAGAATATTGAGCATCTTCGCAATTTCTACCCGTAAGTCTCGACTGTCAGGCCCTGCCCCGGCAGCTACCCTTTTGTACAAGCCTTGTCAATGTTGCATGTAACCCTTTGTACAAAGCTAGATGCAGAACCTGAGCAGCGGATAAATAAATGAAGCACTGGCACCCTAAAAACAATATTCATGCATGATTAGCTTAGTGTAAGCATACCATGACCATTTAGATGAGGTCATATGCTTCTATGTTTTCCCCTGCACTAACTATAGGACACTTGCCGCAGGTCCGATCCTGGAAAGGAGATACGGAAAGCAACATTACATATCGATCCTATATGAGCCAAACAAATAAGTTTTCTTTTTATCCACACATGTTTTTGTAAGGAGAAAACTTGTGCATAGAGAAACCTTGTCGCCTTCTAAGCATTTGTGCTCCCGTCCTATGCCTCGATCGCTACTTCGGTCAGGAATGTTGTAGTGTCATTTGACAAGAAAAAGGTTGGCAAAGGGCCGGTTCCCTTCCATGCTCTTAACCCCGGGAAGCAAGGCTCCGCGACAATGATGGAAGGCACCAGCAAGATACACTAGTAGAAAAAGGGTCAAATGTTCAGCTCATTAGTCCCGGTTTGTATTTGAGCCGGCACTAATATGACCATTAGTTTCGGTTCCAACAGCTAGGCAGGCCGCTCTCATTAGTACCGGTTCGTGCCGAACCTTTAGCACCGGTTCATGCCACGAACCGGTACTAAAGAGAGTGGTGGCAGAATATTTGATTACGTGGAGGTCGTTTCCTTGGGCCATGTGGATGTGGAGAATGAAATCCTTGATCCAAACTGCAGGATCGGTTGTGCCGTCATATGATTCGATATTGACGGGCTTGAACCCCTCGGGGAATTCATGATCCAGTACTTCATCTGTGAAGCAGAGTGGGTGTGCGGTGCCTCTATATCGGGCCGCATCATGGCGGAGCTCGAAAGGAGTCCGTCTGCGGCATTCGGCCCGAGCGTGGTTAGGTTTGTCACGCCCGAATAAGTAGCCATCGTCGCGCCTCGAGGCACGTCCTCGTGATCCGTAGATCGATCTTGTGTGTCCTTCTCTACTATCCAGGGTCTGTCGGAGGTTGTACATATGACTCCGGACTCTTCCGTCCCTATTTTGACGGGGTGTGGGGTGGTCTGCTGTTCGGCCTGAGTTGCCGCTTTATCTCGATCGTGGGGTGGCCGTTCCGTCTGTCAGGACCCCGACTCAATGCCACATCGATCTAGCATGTAACACCTCATATCACTTTGCGGCCTCACGCACGGTATCCCCACGGGTGTCGCATTACCTTTGCCCGGGACCGTTTGCGCCTTTTGGCACACGTATATGACAGTGTCGCTAGCATCCATATGATAAGGAGCCCGGGCTGACATGGCTAGTCGTAAACCCAAAGTGGCACAGACTTACAGGGACAGGCATCCATGACCCAGCATCGAACGTGTCGGTCATCAGCGAGTGAATCCAGGCTGTAGCACTGGGCTAGCAGGACTCCGGTGAACCGGGCTGTAGCGGGCTAACAGGACTCCGGTATTCATCGCGTGACATTTCCCCGAAGGGACAGACACAGGAACGAAGAAGGACACATGCCGGCCAGCCTAAGTGTCCCGGAGCAGTAGCAAGCTACCATGGCTCGGTGGAAACACTAGGAGACATTTCCCGCTAAGAGAGGCTACCAAGGATAAACAACTAGGTTGTCAGATCCCACACATACCAAGCATTTCAATAGCATACACACAATATGCTCGATATGTGCAAATACAACATGGCATCACAACATGACTCTACGACTCAAGTAATTTATTCAAATAGGCTCCGAGGAGCGAGATATTACAATCATGGGTCTCATGACCCAACAATCAGAGCATACAAGTCAAAGCACATGCGGAAGCTTAACATGTCTGAGTACAGACAACTATAAATGAAAAAGGCCGAGAAGCCTGACTATCTACCAGATCCTGCCGAGGGCACAAGATCGTAGCTGAGGTAACAAGCTAAACGTCGAAGTCCAAGCGGAACTAATAGTGAGACTGAAGTCTCTCTGCAAAAACATAAAATAGGCAAACGTGAGTACAAATGTACCCAGCAAGACTTACATCAGAACTAACTACATATGCATCATTATCAACAAAGGGGATGGTGGGGTTTAACTGCAGCAAGCCAGCTTTGACTCGGTGGCTATTCTAAACTACGACTGCAATGTAACTCTTTTGAGGTGGCGCACATGAGTCCACATATTCACCATATCAATACACCACTATGGATCCGCTCCCGTCTCCCTACGAGAACGCCATCCATAGCACTCACGCTTATCTTGCGTATTTTAGAGTATCCACTTTCACTTGTCTATGAACTGATATAAGCAACCCAGAAGTCCTTTACCGCGGACACGGCTATTCGAATAGATCATATTAACGCTGCAGGGGTGTACTTCTTCATACATGTTTCCACCACTTAGCGTCTGCACACGACATGTGCTCGGCAGACTTCAAGAGAAAGCCGACGTGGGTGTAGACCACGACCTACCTAAACACTCCAGTCTCTAGTCCAGGTTTATCGCCTATTCGGGTTCCATCCATGAGGAGATCCGGCCGGAGTTTCGCTCACAGCCCCAAACGATGTGAACAGGGTTCCGTGACACCAAACGGGCGCCCGGTATACCCGGCCACGTGCCTACCGCATCACAGCCCACCCCTACGGTCAGCGCTGTCCACGGCCTCCAGCATACTACAAACACCAGAAACTACTTGCAACTCCTGGACAGAGGACTAGGGTGAATAAGAAGTCGAGCGGGGTCATATTTCAGGGCCCAATGTATGGTAGTAGCTGAATCATGGATCACAAACACAGAACCCAGTTCCTGAGGACGGCTTCAATGAGACAACCCACCATGTACTCCTACATGGCCTCTCACCGCTACCTTTACCAAATCGTGTTCACACACTTAGCTCACACACAGTAGGACATGTTCACACACCTCTGATTCATCCCCGATGAATCAGACCTGACTCAACTCTAAGCAGTAGCAGGCATGACAAACAAGCATGAATGAGTAGGCACATCAGGGCTCAAACAACTCCTACTCATGCTAGTGGGTTTCATCTATTTACTGTGGCAATGACAGGTCATGCAAAGGATAAAGGGGTTCAGCTACCGCAGCAAGTAACAGATGAATCGGTGTTGTTCTAATGCAGTAAAAGAGAGCAGGAGCGAGAGAGTAGGATTGTATCGGAATGAACAAGGGGGTTTTGCTTGCCTGGCACTTCTGAAGATAACATTGAGTCTTCGTCAGTGTCAACGATCGCATCATCGGTGTCACGTTTATCGAGAGGGGACAATTACCGGCAAATACAGAAAAGACACGATCAATGCAATGCACAATATGATGCATGCTATGACATGGCAATATGAATGTGTTCTGGGCTAATGCATCTAGCAACAAAGTTAAATGAAGTTGGTTTGAATCCAAGATTCAAATTCAAACTCCATATGTGGATATTCAAATGCCCTTTATATGATTTGTCCAAAACAGAGGACAAACATTGTTCAAACATGCATGAAAGTGGTACAGATGGATAGATTGGATTTTTCTGATAATTTTTCATATATAATTTATTTAATTTGGAGTTACGGTTAATTTTCTATGATTTATTGAAGTTTTAGCTATTTTCTGGAATTAATAAATCATTTAAGAATTATCTAAATTCCAGAAACATTTACTGCGTCAGCAGTGCGTCATCGTGACATCAGCAAGTCAACAGGGGTCGGTCAGGGTCAAACCTGACGTGTGGGGTCCACACGTCAGTGACACAGGGGCTAATCCCGCGTTGACCCGGGCTTTGACCCGCTACGGGGCCCACTGTCAGTGTCACAGGGTTAGTTAATAGGGTCATTAGCCCCTAAGTAAGTGCGCCACGTCGGCGTCACCGGAGACCAGCCGGCGGCGACCAAACCTGGGGCGGCAACACGCCGGAGTTGCTCGGGTTTCACGTACAGACGGCGGTTTGAGCCGCGGTTGATCTCTACGGACGCGTCGCGGTGAGGCGCGTCGTTTGGTAGCAGCGGGAGGTGCTGAGGTGGTCGGAATCAGCAACGGCGGCGAGCGAGGCGGCGGCCGGAGCTCGGGTGGATGCGGGGTTAGCGCTGCGGCTTGCAAACGAGCTAGTTGCCACGCTAGCGTTACTCCACGGGTCGTTGCGAGTGCAACGGACGCACGCGCGGGGCCATTTGGTCACCGGGGCTTCGCCGGCGACGAGCCCGCGCGGCGACGGCTACGGTAAGCAAGGGGGCGGCGGCTACGGCAAACAAACGAAGGCGGGATTAGGGGGAAGAGGACCGGGGGCTCACCACGGTCACGAAGAGATGCTCGGCGAGGTCGGGGACGGTCCGGAGCCGGCGAATTTGACGAAGATGGTCGGCGGGTCCGAGGTAGAAGACGACGGCGATGGCGGCGATGCAGGCTTCCGGAGGGCTGTGGATCGGTGGGGAGGAAGAGGGGGTCGAGGCGGAGCTCCCTGGGGCGTCGGTGAGGCGTGGGGAGCACGGTGGCTGCGGCAATCGGCGTCGGTGGTGGCGGCTCCGCTCGGGTCCGAGGTGCGGAGCGAGAGGGAGAGCAGGAGAAGGGGATGAGCACGGGAGGGAGTTGAGAGAGGCCTGAGGGGGTGCGTGGCATCCTTAGCCGATCCGGGGCGGGGCGGCAAGCAGGAGGTGGCTCGGGCGCGTGCGCGCGCGCTCCGGCCACGCGCCTCTGTCCTACTGTCCCGAGGAGGAAGACGACAGGGAGGGCGCTGGTGGGCTGGGCCGGCCAGGGGGGGGAAGCTGGGCCGGCTGGTGGGCTGCACGGGTGAGGCCAGGTAGGCTTTACTCTTTTTATTTTTTTTCTCTCTGTTTTGTTTTAACTCTGTTTTCTATTTTGCAGGTTTGTTTTGAATTTGGTTTTGAAACCAATTCAATTTATTTTGCTTCTGACAATATTTTTAGGAGCTAAAAGAATTAAAACAATGCTCCACAAAAATATTTCAGAATTATTGGACCTATATTTATTTAACAGTAGATATAAGTCCAATTCAAATGGCTATGATTTAAATTCAAAGTCCCAAAAATAAATCCTTAAAATGTTCAATATTTTGGTTGGGACCAGAACCCTTACCAAAAATTATCAAACATTTAAGAAGAGCCTTTTGGAGCAATGAATAAGATTTCTAGGGTTTTTGCCCCTCTTTTATTTAGGGTTTTGAGGCTTCCAATATTCCTCAATTCAAGTTTCAAAAATATAGACATGATGCACACATGAAGCTAACCTAGAGCAATGCCTGAAGCTAGGGATGTGCCAACTCACCCCCACTAAACAAGAATCTCGTCTCGAGATTCAAGCGTAGGGTAAGGTGAAAGGGGAACGCAAACTAGCATAATCTTCACGATCCAGTTGCACTTCAAATGGACGTTGATTCGTTCACCACCATTGTCTCGAAGTCTTGCTCTGAGAACTCCAACTAACATGAGAACGAGAGGAAAAGAGAGACCCTGAAAGAATGGTTCTTCTTGAAGATCGAACAACTCAGGATTAACTCACGGAATGAGACATAGCAACATCTCTCGAGCTGAGAGGCGAAGCACACATCCATAGGAATGGAGTGAAGCAGATGACGAAGGTTCACTAGGTGGACAACAATTTCACGCTTAAGAAGGTGGTAATCGATTGCCAACGTAGCGAGGAGTTGAGTTGCCATGATACCACAACGAGGCATCTTAAGGAAGGTGACTCGTGGAAATATCCCCTTAAGTGGCAAAAAGAATTACCTTTGATATAGAGATCATTGAGACTCTCTATATCAGCCTAAGGCAATTCCCAAGCGATCGTTTGGAGGGGGTCAGTAGGATGACATACTCAGACTTGGATGATGTGGATTACCTTGTTGAAGACAACGCAATGGATGAATTTGCTTATCACCGGAAATGGAAGAGATCCATGGTAGAATGGCACATTGGCGGTGCAAGCTGGGAACAAAATGCAAATGCTGGGAATGATTCTAGTAACTGGGGAAGAACCCAACAATAGAGAGTGAATTCACTGTTTGAATAGGTCATAGCATTGCCGAGGGGACTGAGAGCAAACCCAGCTAGTGTCGAGGATAACACGTAGCGCTTGTGCGTGCTCTCAAGAACTTGAGCATTTCCACAATCATCAAGATTCTACCAATATCCGTGTCAAGGATCCTGGCAACACAACTTGCTACCATGATGAATGATGCAGATGCAAAGGAAGATAACACCTTCTCAGATTTCACCCTTGGCGGGGCCAAGGAGATAAAATCTGGATGATCGACCAAGAGACATTTAGCACTCCGCTTCTAATGTTCTCCTTGATGTGCTAGCGTAATCCACCCATAGATATGGTTTGATATCTAGAACATCAAGTAAAAGGTCGGACTTCGGAACACAGAAATCCATAGGGGCAACTAGGGAGTAAACCCTACGAAATCCCTATGGGGAGGTGGCCAACTTCCTCAATCAAGATATTATAATAACAGGTCTTCCGGCTGGGTGTGTTGACCACGACATCCACATTACCGGTTTCTGAGGGACCGATATTATAGTTCTTGGGAAATGTTCCAACCATCATATCTGCCTGAGATTCAGATCTGGTTGGTGTCAGGATATTCCAGACTCATCGAGCCTAGGAAGAAAAATGAAAGTTTGCAACACAAATCGACGAGATGACGTTGCGGGATTCTCGGGAGATGAACTACGATAGCAAGCTCCAAAACATGAGCTGGTTCTGCTACAAACATGTGAACACGTTGTCCTAGACAAAACATTATCACATGGTAGTCTTACAACAAAACACTACCGAGTTCGGGTGGGGAACCATACTCGAGGACATTGAAGCCCTTGCATAAGGCATGCTCTTAAGAAGGAACTTCTTCTCCTTGAACAAATCAATCAGTGGCTTAGTGTGCTAGGGACACATATAGAATGAAGGTTGCAAGTCTCCGGACTACAGAATACTTCGCACGTGTGCATGACTGATTTGGGATGATTCCAAAGAAAGCAACATTGACTTTCTCGAATCCACGGCGGCAACTTGCATCAGATGCACATGAATTAAAGGAAGTCACTACCTTCATCCAAACATATGCTTCATGAGCTAGCATGAACAAATGCTTTCAAAAATTTCCAACACTAGCTTAATGCTCAACAAAATCATGGAGGAGATAAGGATGTTGTCAATGGGCTCAACAACAATTCATCCGGGTTTCCTTTTAAAAGGAATTCCATAGTTAAGTGAACACGGTGATAGCATTGGTCAGACCAAAGATGTAATGGTGTATGCTCGAGGGATCAACCACGAATAGGACAACATTACGAGCATCGTTGGTACTGATTTGATTTGACGATAGCCCACACTCAAATCAAAGGATTGATAAGACAATAGGTCCAGCAACTGATCACAAGGACCAATCGATGAAGATATCATCTTTCTTCAACACACACTACACAAGAATATCCCTTTGGAACGAACTAAGTCAGACAAGCTTTTATCTTCTAACTCTCCAAGTTGTTGTCCAGCTTAACCAACTAGCTCAGGGATATCTAACACCGATTCTTGGAAAGAAGGTGGTTCATAAGAAACCAACTTGATCACGAGCTCAACATAACAGTCAGGTGACAGCCTGGTGATACTTTCGAGAAGATATTCAGAAAATCACGAACCACCAGTATGTTACTAAGCTCGAGAACAATCTTGCTTTTCAGGGCAAGACGATATGATCAATAGAGCAAGGATTTGAAATAATCCTAACTCATCGATCGAGGAGTGAACCAGGAGAATGGACTAGGTAGCACGATCAATCTTAGAATGATGATTCAATAACCAACACACTAAGAATGAAATTATTGTCCTTTAACTACCAAGCAACAAGGTTGCTAGGAGTATTGCATTCACACATCACGATTCACTTGTCGGCATTCCGGTTGCGACAACACGGAACCGAGGGATGAATAATGATGGCGAGAAGTATCACTACATCAAGAATTCACAAGAGCCGGTGCAATCCTCATGAAAATCCTGACCTAAAGACGGTAATACTTCAGGGTAGAACAGAATCAAAAGCTGGGCTGGCATTTTGATCTGCGGAGTACAATTGCTTTGACCCAATCCTAGATATGGATGAGATTCTGGAGTTTGTTTCTCCTATTCATTCTGAAATAGAATGGCTTGACGGACCACAAGAGTAATAGGCATCGATAAACGAACACACGCATACTCTTGACTATCAATTGATAGACGAAGGTCAGAATGCAACTAAAGAAAACAACTCAAAGGAACATATAATTTTCTGAGTTGTGGATGCATAGATTAGTATGTCGAACCAAGTTCAACATATTTCTTCCGGATAACCCATGCGGAAAGGTGGAACTGGCAGAGCCACAATATATAATGGAGAACTCATCAAAAATAATACTGTTGTGATATTTCAGTTCAACGAGGAACTTCTGCCATAAGTAGTTCATGGTATCTGGAAGAAGAAGATACCACGGACTTCAAGGACTATCGCAAAGGTTACTAATAACCTAAGGGAGCTAGCAATTACTATCAACATGAAGTAAGTAGGGTGGATCTCGGGTTCAAAACCCAGAAATAGAATACCTACTACTAAGTAGCATCACGAGATGCTTTCGAGAGTGATGGCCAGAACCTTCACACTGAGAACACAAAACATTGCTAGATTTCTAGGTGACTCCCTAAACACCTAGGGTCATAATAATTATTCCAACATAAATGTCAAGGCAATAGAATACCTCAACTCAACAATTAGTGTGATTGAGCTGGCATAAAGGAACATCGAAACCAGAGGGAAAGGATTTTTGCAAATGCATCAGACTATTTAGAAACCTGGGATGACTCGGACAGCATAACGGCTGTAAATGCTCAGAAAGATTTGAGACATTCACAAAAATGGTGGCATAACCACTCAGAAGCACAATATCAAGATTTCGAGATCAACAATTAACATACAGAAGTAGTAGAAACTGAAACGAGGCTTAAGTCCAACAATCTATAAGTCTACAGATTAGTAACACGTGATCCTGATAAAAAGAAGAGATAGCCTAGTTCTTAATCCCCGCAGGAAAGATAAGATGACTTAGATCAGAAGGCATAAGGTATAAGGAGTAAAAAGAGCCTTACGTTCCATCCCACAATCAATTCCCTTACATAACTAAAGAATATCTAGACTCAACTTCGACCAGTTTGGCTTGGTAATCCTACAGGCAGTCAAGCTCTGATACCAACGCTGTCAGGACCCCGACTCAATGCCACATCGATCTAGCATGTAACACCTCATATCACTTTGCGGCCTCACGCACGGTATCCCCACGGGTGTCGCATTACCTTTGCCCGGGACCGTTTGCGCCTTTTGGCACACGTATATGACAGTGTCGCTAGCATCCATATGATAAGGAGCCCGGGCTGACATGGCTAGTCGTAAACCCAAAGTGGCACAGACTTACAGGGACAGGCATCCATGACCCAGCATCGAACGTGTCGGTCATCAGCGAGTGAATCCAGGCTGTAGCACTGGGCTAGCAGGACTCCGGTATTCATCGCGTGACATTTCCCCGAAGGGACAGACACAGGAACGAAGAAGGACACATGCCGGCCAGCCTAAGTGTCCCGGAGTAGTAGCAAGCTACCATGGCTCGGTGGAAACACTAGGAGACATTTCCCGGTAAGAGAGGCTACCAAGGATAAACAACTAGGTTGTCAGATCCCACACATACCAAGCATTTCAATAGCATACACACAATATGCTCGATATGTGCAAATACAACATGGCATCACAACATGACTCTACGACTCAAGTAATTTATTCAAATAGGCTCCGAGGAGCGAGATATTACAATCATGGGTCTCATGACCCAACAATCAGAGCATACAAGTCAAAGCACATGCGGAAGCTTAACATGTCTGAGTACAGACAACTATAAATGAAAAAGGCCGAGAAGCCTGACTATCTACCAGATCCTGCCGAGGGCACAAGATCGTAGCTGAGGTAACAAGCTAAACGTCGAAGTCCAAGCGGAACTAATAGTGAGACTGAAGTCTCTCTGCAAAAACATAAAATAGGAAAACGTGAGTACAAATGTACCCAGCAAGACTTACATCAGAACTAACTACATATGCATCATTATCAACAAAGGGGATGGTGGGGTTTAACTGCAGCAAGCCAGCTTTGACTCGGTGGCTATTCTAAACTACGACTGCAATGTAACTCTTTTGAGGTGGTGCACACGAGTCCACATATTCACCATATCAATACACCACTATGGATCCGCTCCCGTCTCCCTACGAGAACGCCATCCATAGCACTCACGCTTATCTTGCGTATTTTAGAGTATCCACTTTCACTTGTCTATGAACTGATATAAGCAACCCAGAAGTCCTTTACCGCGGACACGGCTATTCGAATAGATCATATTAACCCTGCAGGGGTGTACTTCTTCATACATGTTTCCACCACTTAGCGTCTGCACACGACATGTGCTCGGCAGACTTCAAGCGAAAGCCGACGTGGGTGTAGACCACGACCTACCTAAACACTCCAGTCTCTAGTCCAGGTTTATCGCCTATTCGGGTTCCATCCATGAGGAGATCCGGCCGGAGTTTCGCTCACAGCCCCAAACGATGTGAACAGGGTTCCGTGACACCAAACGGGCGCCCGGTATACCCGGCCACGTGCCTACCGCATCACAGCCCACCCCTACGGTCAGCGCTGTCCACGGCCTCCAGCATACTACAAACACCAGAAACTACTTACAACTCCTGGACAGAGGACTAGGGTGAATAAGAAGTCGAGCGGGGTCATATTTCAGGGCCCAATGTATGGTAGTAGCTGAATCATGGATCACAAACACAGAACTCAGTTCCTGAGGACGGCTTCAATGAGACAACCCACCATGTACTCCTACATGGCCTCTCACCGCTACCTTTACCAAATCGTGTTCACACACTTAGCTCACACACAGTAGGACATGTTCACACACCTCTGATTCATCCCCGATGAATCAGACCTGACTCAACTCTAAGCAGTAGCAGGCATGACAAACAAGCATGAATGAGTAGGCACATCAGGGCTCAAACAACTCCTACTCATGCTAGTGGGTTTCATCTATTTACTGTGGCAATGACAGGTCATGCAAAGGATAAAGGGGTTCAGCTACCGCAGCAAGTAACAGATGAATCGGTGTTGTTCTAATGCAGTAAAAGAGAGCAGGAGCGAGAGAGTAGGATTGTATCGGAATGAACAAGGGGGTTTTGCTTGCCTGGCACTTCTGAAGATAACATTGAGTCTTCGTCAGTGTCAACGATCGCATCATCGGTGTCACGTTTATCGAGAGGGGACAATTACCGGCAAATACAGAAAAGACACGATCAATGCAATGCACAATATGATGCATGCTATGACATGGCAATATGAATGTGTTCTGGGCTAATGCATCTAGCAACAAAGTTAAATGAAGTTGGTTTGAATCCAAGATTCAAATTCAAACTCCATATGTGGATATTCAAATGCCCTTTATATGATTTGTCCAAAACAGAGGACAAACATTGTTCAAACATGCATGAAAGTGGTACAGATGGATAGATTGGATTTTTCTGATAATTTTTCATATATAATTTATTTAATTTGGAGTTACGGTTAATTTTCTATGATTTATTGAAGTTTTAGCTATTTTCTGGAATTAATAAATCATTTAAGAATTATCTAAATTCCAGAAACATTTACTGCGTCAGCAGTGCGTCACCGTGACGTCAGCAAGTCAACAGGGGTCGGTCAGGGTCAAACCTGACGTGTGGGGTCCACACATCAGTGACACAGGGGCTAATCCCGCGTTGACCCGGGCTTTGACCCGCTACGGGGCCCACTGTCAGTGTCACAGGGTTAGTTAATAGGGTCATTAGCCCCTAAGTAAGTGCGCCACGTCGGCGTCACCGAAGACCAGCCGGCGGCGACCAAACCCGGGGCGGCAACACGCCGGAGTTGCTCGGGTTTCACGTACAGACGGCGGTTTGAGCCGCGGTTGATCTCTACGGACGCGTCGCGGTGAGGCGCGTCGTTTGGTAGCAGCGGGAGGTGCTGAGGTGGTCGGAATCAGCAACGGCGGCGAGCGAGGCAGCGGCCGGAGCTCGGGTGGGTGCGGGGTTAGCGCTGCGGCTTGCAAACGAGCTAGTTGCCACGCTAGCGTTACTCCACGGGTCGTTGCGAGTGCAACGGACGCACGCGCGGGGCCATTTGGTCACCGGGGCTTCGCCGGCGACGAGCCCGCGCGGCGACGGCTACGGTAAGCAAGGGGGCGGCGGCTACGGCAAACAAACGAAGGCGGGATTAGGGGGAAGAGGACCGGGGGCTCACCACGGTCACGAAGAGATGCTCGGCGAGGTCGGGGACGGTCCGGAGCCGGCGAATTTGACGAAGATGGCCGGCGGGTCCGAGGTAGAAGACGACGGCGATGGCGGCGATGCAGGCTTCCGGAGGGCTGTGGATCGGTGGGGAGGAAGAGGGGGTCGAGGCGGAGCTCCCTGGGGCGTCGGTGAGGCGTGGGGAGCACGGTGGCTGCGGCAATCGGCGTCGGTGGTGGCGGCTCCGCTCGGGTCCGAGGTGCGGAGCGAGAGGGAGAGCAGGAGAAGGGGATGAGCACGGGAGGGAGTTGAGAGAGGCCTGAGGGGGTGCGTGGCATCCTTAGCCGATCCGGGGCGGGGCGGCAAGCAGGAGGTGGCTCGGGCGCGTGCGCGCGCGCTCCGGCCACGCGCCTCTGTCCTACTGTCCCGAGGAGGAAGACGACAGGGAGGGCGCTGGTGGGCTGGGCCGGCCAGGGGGGGAAGCTGGGCCGGCTGGTGGGCTGCACGGGTGAGGCCAGGTAGGCTTTACTCTTTTTATTTTTTTTCTCTCTGTTTTGTTTTAACTCTGTTTTCTATTTTGCAGGTTTGTTTTGAATTTGGTTTTGAAACCAATTCAATTTATTTTGCTTCTGACAATATTTTTAGGAGCTAAAAGAATTAAAACAATGCTCCACAAAAATATTTCAGAATTATTGGACCTATATTTATTTAACAGTAGATATAAGTCCAATTCAAATGGCTATGATTTAAATTCAAAGTCCCAAAAATAAATCCTTAAAAATGTTCAATATTTTGGTTGGGACCAGAACCCTTACCAAAAATTATCAAACATTTAAGAAGAGCCTTTTGGAGCAATGAATAAGATTTCTAGGGTTTTTGCCCCTCTTTTATTTAGGGTTTTGAGGCTTCCAATATTCCTCAATTCAAGTTTCAAAAATATAGACATGATGCACACATGAAGCTAACCTAGAGCAATGCCTGAAGCTAGGGATGTGACACCGTCGCCCTGTCCCGACCACGTGGTGGTCGATCCGCATTGTGCAAGGGAGATATATGCTCCAACGCCTCCTCATTGAATTGAGGTAGCATTCTGTGTTTCGGGTAGCTCTTGGCTGGGTGGTTGGGGCCGTATTCCTCGGCTGTCAGAACGTCAGTCCATCTGTCAACGAGCAGGTCTTGTTCAGCTTGAAGCTGCTGTTGTTTCTTTTTAGGCTCCTTGCAGTGGCTATGAGCTGAAGCTTAAAGCGCTCCTGCTCAAGAGGATCCTCAGGCACGATGAAGTCTTTGTTACTGGGGCTTGTATCCTCCGAGGAGGGCGGATGGTAACTATCATCCTCCGGGTCATCTTCTATGGCCTATTCGTCAGTGTTGTCTTGCCTGCTGTCGTGTTCCTATTCGGATGTAGCCCCGATGGGGTCTTCACTGTTTTCGGCGTCGCCCGGAGTACTATTTTCTATGATGCCAGTGTTGCCGTCCTTTGAGCGAAGGTGCTCAAGGCGGCGTTTGGGCCACCGGCGCTTGGACTATGTCTTGGAGGTTTTGTTCGCATCTGGCTCTTCCTTGTCGTTGCCAGATCCTTTAGGTGTATCAACCGTGTACACGTCGTACGAAGAGGTAGCCGTCCAACGTCCAGTGAATGGCGGGTCTTGGCCTTACTCCTTGTCGGCATAATCGTCCATGTTGTCAATGTCTTCGGAGCCATAGTCAAGTACGTCGGTTAAGCCATCGACGGTGGCTATGAAGTGGGTGGTGGGTGGGAAGCAAAATTCCCCATCATCCGCCTCTAGCTCGAACAAGAGATAGTTCAGCTGGGAGTCCTTTTCCAATGATAGATTCTTTAAAGATTTTAGCACATCACCCAAAGGCGAGTGCTAGAAAACATCAGCGGCGCTGAACCCAAAGATCGATAACCGATCTATCTCGGAGTCCTATGGCGTACACAGTCCGGAACTTATAGCCGGAGACGAGTCCGCAGTTCCGTTAAAGCGAACATTGTGGGGCGTCGAGTCCATGTGCGGCTCCAGTGTCGCGGACTCTGAGGCCTCGGATGGCTCGATCTTCTTCGGCTCTAAGGTCGCTGCAGCTGCAGGAACCATCTCCTGGGTGTGATTCGATGACAGATTTAAGTCATGTTCATCGGAATAAGGAGGAGCCATCACCGCGGGCTCAAATCCCTCGGAGATCAGGTCTCCACGGATGTCCGTGGCATAGTTCAAGCTATTGAATCCGACCTAATGGCCAGGGGCGTGGCTGTCGATCTATTCCATATGGCCAAGCGAGTTGGCCTGCAGTAAGAAGACGCCGAATATGAAAATCTGTCCGGGGAGGAAGATCCTTCAATGTACAGCGTCGTTATTGACAATTGAGGGGGCCATCGAACCTTTTGTCAATGACATAGTGGAACTCTCAATAAAAGCAACAATGTCAGTGTCAAAACCGGCGGATCTCGGGTAGGGGGTCCCGAACTGTGCGTCCCGGATCGATGGTAACAGGAGACGGGGGCACAATGTTTACCCAGGTTTGGGCTCTCTCTATGGAGGTAAAACCCTACGTCATGCTTGATTGATATTGATGAATATAAGTGTTACAAGAGTAGATCTACCACGAGATCGTAATGGCTAAACCCTAGACGTTTAGCCTACATGGGTATGATAATGAGTATATGTGTGTTCCTTTCTGGACTATCCCCTTCGGTTTATATAGACACCGAGAGGATCTAGGGTTTACATGCAGCCGGTTACATAAGAAGGAATCTTTGATCGCCAAGGTTGCCTTCCACGCCAAGTAGAGTCGAATCCGGACACGGTGCAGTCTTCGGCCTTCATGTCTTCACAGCCCATCAGTCCGGCCCCAAGAATAATGGGCCGGACGCCCGAGGACCCCTTTGTCCAGGACTCTCTCAGTGGCATCTAGGAGCAGCAGAGGTTAGCAGCCAGGAGCAGCGCTTAGGAGCAGTAGAATCGACTAATTAGCAGGAGTAGCATAAAAACAACAGCGGCGTCAGTTACAGATCAATAACAACAAGCTAGTAGAGCAACAGAGTAGCAGCCGCGACAGTTCAGCAGAAGCAAGGAGCAGCGGCACTAACAACAACAAGAGAGCAGCAAGCGTGCATGGGAGAGGGCCAGCTCAGGCGCGAGTGGCGCGGCATGGCGAACAGGGGCGCGGCCACGCGCGGGGCCCGGCCGGTGCGGGGCTCGCAGCGGTGGCGCACACGAGACACAGCTGCAGGTGCGATGCCGGAGATTTCGGGCGCGGCTGGTGCATGAGGAGCGTGAAGTTGACCGCGGCGGTTACGACATCTATGGTGACGGAAACAACACGGACGAGATGGGGAAATGAGCGGGGCCTCATAGCGAAGGTCAAAGGCGACTCGGGGCAGCTGGAGGAGGTCGAGGATGACGGCGAGATGCAGCGGTCAGACGAAGAAGAAGACCGCGTCGGCTACGTGGCTCCCCGGGATGATGTGGCGTCCTGAATAGAGGAAGTCGAGGGCGGTGGACCTCCTTGACGTGCTCCCGCACGCCGGAGGGGCCGGTGGACGTGTTGACGACGAAGAGGCAACGGTCACCATTGATCTTCCGAGCTCAGATTCCGGGAGTAGAGGAAGGTGGCGAAGGGGAATGAGAGGGGAATGAAAGAGGGCGGTTTAGGTTTTCCATAGGACGTATATATAGCCTCGGGGAGGCGACGTGGTGGCCATCCACGGGAATGGCGCCCTGGATGTGCGCCACGACCTGCTATCTCCTGTACAAAGGAGGATGACGAGGTGGAGGTGGGCTGGGCTCCCACTATGCACTCGAAACTCTCGCCCATTTCCAATTTCTTTTTCTGTTAGCAATTTTTCTCTCCTGCTTTCTATTTTAATTTAAAACTAAATGAGTTTTGTTAAATCTGAGACTGATCACATAATCCAAGCACATTACTGTTAGGTGCCACAAAAAGTTTGAGGTCATAAAAAAGGTTTAAATATTTTTAGAAATTGAAAAGGTCATGTATTGTGTTGTTGGTTCACAAAAATAATTTCCAGGGGCAATTTGGGAATCCAAATAATGTTTAACTAGTTTTTTATAATTGGTTTGAGATTATTTCAAATACTATGAAATATTTTATTTGCAACTTTCAAAATCTAAATATTTTACTTGCATTCAAATTGGATTTGAATTTAATTAATTAATTTTTATCAAGAGGCAAATTGTCTTAGTAATTCTTGATGACAAGGCACCATTAGTGTGGGTTACTGTAGCATGATTATCGGGGTGTTACAGTTACGGCACAAACGGACACACGTGAAGAAAAAGTTTCACACCCAAAGATCTCACTTTGGGATGTGATCGACTTCACCGTCATAACTTTCTTCTCTAGTGAGTTTCTAGACTTATATATCTAGAAAGTCCCGCTTCGGACTAACCAGATGGAATCTTTGTAATAGTTAGGGTACTTATGTGTTTTGGCATTTGAAACGCGAAGAAATTTTATGTGCAAACAAATTCTTTCATGCATTTACTGATTTTTTTCAGCTAAATGACCCTGCAATTGAAAAACACTTCAAATTAACTCTGAAGAGGTTGAAAGTTGGCATGGTTTCATCATTCCACCCACATAGCTTGTGCAAAAAAGTTGAGACAGTTACGGCAAAAAATGGATGCACTTCGTTCACAAAATGGACAATCTATTTTGAAGTATCAGGGTTTCAGATGAAAACTCATCTGTTACAAAGGCATTTCATTTTTTAATTATTACAACTCCAGACATTTTCTCCATTAAGTATGCACCATTCAAAGTCGTGTCATCAATTTTCAACCCTTTCTGACTTCATTTGCTATTTTTCATGCATTTACTAATTTTTCAGCTAAATGACCCTGAAATTGAAAAATACTTCAAATGAACTCTGAAAAGGCTGAAAGTTCGCATGGTATCATAATTTCACCCACATAGCATGCGCAAAAAAGTAGAGAGGGTTACGGCAAAAACTGGATGCACTTCGTGTACAATATGGACAATCTCTTTCGAAGTGTGTGGGTTTCGGACGAAAACTCATCTGTTACGAAGACATTTCATTTTTTAAATAACCTAAGTATTACCAAATTGAATATAATGATAAAACACACTAATATTAAACATAAAAAAAGAATCACTAAAAATCTATTTTTAAAGTTAAGTTATTCACAAACCAGTGATTCACACAAATTTCAAATAATTCAAATTTCAACTATTCAAATTTGAAAACTACTGGCACTAACAGAAAGTTTGTAATTTTTTGAACATAAAGAAAAAATATTCAAAAATAAATTCTAAAATACAGCAAAAAACAACTCAGAAATAAATAATAGAAAATAAATAAAGCAGAAAAGAAAAAAAGAAAATAAATTCACTTTCTCATCTCCCACTTCTCTCTCATTCGACATCGCGCCGCCGCCCCGTCACGCGCCGTCGCCGCCCCCGTCGACTCCATGCCGCCCCCATCCTCGCCACGTCGTCCCTGTCGACTTCGTGCCGCTCCCGTCGCCGGCCCGTCCCCGTCGCCGCACTAGCCCATCACCGTCCCCTCGCCTCGCCGTCGCTGTCGCCTTGGACCTCGCCTCGCCGTCGTCGTCGCCTAGACCTCGCTGTCGCCTAGACCTCGACCTCGCCCGCGCTGTGAGCCCCTCTCCCCCTCTCCTCCCTCCAATCGAAGCCGCCGCGCCATAGCTAGGTGCACATGCGCACACACACACAATTTTTCTGTTTTTAGTTTTTTTCTTCTGTTTTTCTGTTATTTATACAAAGGTTTTAGTTGAATTAATTAATTAGATTAGACTAATGTCAAATAGTATATAGAAATGTTAGTTATAATGTCAAAGGTTTTTTGTGTTTTTTATAGAAAGGTTTTCTGTCAAATAGTATAATGTCAAAGGTTTTAGATATAATAATGTTATAGAAATGTTAGTTATGTAGAAATGTTAGAAATGTTAGAAATTTTAGAAATGTTAGTTTTAGCTAGATGAATTAGATCAATTTCAAATTTTTAGACGATGATCGATGTTGTTTTAGTTTCTTATAATTTTAGTTATAGAAATTTAGAATTTGCATATAAGAAATCACAATCCAATCATTTAAAAAATGCTACTTTTGCGGCATATAGTATTTGTTCTCGACAATCTCTGGCCCGCATCCTCGCCGTCGACCCGTTCAGGACGACGTCCTGCTTCACAGGACCCATGTCCGGGACTGGTCTCCGCCGGGCTGGCACTGGGAGGTGCTACCTTCAGGGGCTCGCCGCTTGGTGAGGAACCCGGCCCCGGGTCCTGTAGTCGACCCTGAGCTCCTTGGGTGGTGTTCGCGTGGGCCACGTTCGGTGCGGAGGGATCCGTCTCCGCCAGAGGTGGTTCGTCGCCGTGTCAGTGAGGAGGACAAGCATGTCCGTCGCTACATGGCTGCTATGGACATCAGGTTCTCCAATACATGGCAGGTTCTTTGGGGAGATGACTGGAGCTATGATCCTGTGATGGTTCCTTCCCTTTGGGTGTCGACCACCCGCGCCTCAGGAACCGCAAGTGGCCTAGATTATTCTGTAGTATTCGGTCTTTATTAGCTAGCTAGCTAGTGATGTATTCGATATATAATATTCGAGATGATGTATTCGAGATTATATATTATTCGAGACGATGTATTCAAGATTATATATTATTCGCGACAATGTATTCGAGATTATATATTATTCGAGACGATGCATTCGAGATTATATATTATTTGAGACAATGCATATTATGTTCTATGATTCAGTTTTTCCTTATTGATTGCATGCATGCATTGTAATTTGAATACTAAATTGTTTTATATTTCTTCTGGATTAGTTAAATAAAAGCTATGGCGGACATTACCGACAGAGAGGGAGAAGAGGCCCTGTTCGAGATCATACGCTCCCCTCGCGGGCCAGATGATCAGAATGAAGAGGATGACGGCTCCCAATATCTGAACAATACCGGGGAGGGTGATGATATGATATTCGATCGTGACGACCGAATTGATGACGTCCAGAAATATGATTATGATGACGGAGTAAATGATGATCTTGAAATAACAGAGACCGGCGAGGTATATTTATATAAGCAGGCATCTAGTGATCATCACGTGTTTTAAATGATTTGAAGATATATTAACCAATCGATCTTTCTTCTTTCAGCCCTCCATATCAAGCAAATCTTCTATAGGCTGGACAGTGCGAGGCTCGAACAAAAAGTTGAAGCAGGGCGTAAACTACAACATCGATGCCATCAAAACTGATGGCAAACCAATCTTACCTAAGAAGAATGCATACAAGTTCGTTCGTCAGTGCGGAGTTCTTGTCAAGGACCAACTCCTGATCTCCATGCAAGAATGGAAAAGGCCAGCAAAGACATGCCCAGATCTTACTTGGGTCGATGATAGAGCAAAAACTCTGCTTTGGGAATCTCTCATCGAATATTTCACCCTACCAGATCATTTCACAGATGTAGATGTGCAGAAAGTGAAGGCCACTGCTCTTAGGAAGATGGCAGTTGCATTCAAGAACCACAAGAAAACTATATGGGCCAATTATGTCGAAGGAGGAAAGAAGACTCTAGAATTCACGAGAACACTTGAGAAGCCAAGAGAGCACTGGCTCGATTTTGTGAAATTCAAGGAATCATAATTATCTAAGGAACGGTCGAGAGTAAACAAGGCCAATGCCGCAAAAAAGGAGCAGTTCCATAAGCTGGGTCCAGGTGGCTACGTGGTGGCAATGCCTAAGTGGGATAAGTCTGAGTAAGAGATGGTGGATCCAGGGGTCACTCCAGTTACATTAAGCTGCCCCTAGGGTCAGGACTTGGTACTATGCGCATCGGGGGCGTTGGACCCGAAGATAGACAAGGTTTCGAAGAGGGCAAGTCTTAAAGGAGTCGAAGATAAGATACTTGTTTCAATAGAAGAGGCTCGAAGGGGGTGTTCACGCCCAACAGAGAGAACGACGAGCTTACGCGCGCCCTGGGAAATCCTGAACACCCGGGAAGAACACGAGGCAAAGGCGTTGTTCCATGGTATGAGGAGTTTTCAGACTGGAACAAAGACTAAAGAAGCCGTGCGAGAAGGAAGATAGAGGAGGACAGGAAGAGGAAGCTAGAGGAGGAGTAGAGGAAGCAGGAAGCAGAATTCGTTAAAGGCCTAGAATCAAAGCACACGGAGTTGTCACTCCAATTCCAGCGGCAGCAGAAGCTGATCGACTCACTTAGCCAAGAAAGGGGGTCTGAGCAGCGACAGGAGCTAGCGGATGATCCAGCATTGGATAGCACCATCCCATCCATGCCGAGAAGCAGCATGGGTTCCGCCCCAGGCGAGGCACAGCTGCTGGGTAGATACCCTATGGACGACATCATGGAGAGTACTAATTGTGAGCTACACTTCAAAATGAAGAACATATCCATGAAGGTGGCGGACGCCGTTGCTTATACAAATCCCCCCGAAGCAACCATCCATTGCAACCCGATTCCAGCTGGCTATGCTCGTGTCGTGGTTGATGAAGTGGTGGACCAATATTCGGGGATAGAGCTTGATATTCCTAGAGGTGACGAGGAGCACACACTGGGAGAGGCCATACATCGTATCATCCTATGTAGAAAGGATTGCATCATCTTTCGAAGGCCATCGACACCGCGTCAGCCGACTCCTCCTCGAAGTCCATCACTGCGTCAGCAGACTCCCGCTCCTCCAAGTCCTTCATTGGTCAAGCATTCCACTTATTATTAACCCCTATTGCAAGCATCCGCAACTACAACAGAAGTATTAAGGTAAACCTAACCATAGCATGAAACATATGGATCCAAATCAGCCCCTTACGAAGCAACGCATAAACTAGGGTTTAAGCTTCTATCACTCTAGCAACCCATTCCGCTTTTGAATAGAGACACCACCAAGTTCAGTGTTGGGACCATTTACAAATTTTGCATGCCGGTTCAGATGAAAAAGTCTCGGAACAGCTCAGCAGTTGGTTCTTCTTGTAAGTACACTTCACACAAGACTTGGAAGTTGCATAGATTGGACACCGAGTTGGGTCTGATATCTTAAGGATGGAGTTGGAAACTGGCAAGAACATCTCGGAAAAACTTCGACCCGGGCGGTTTGAAACCATGGCCTATGTGGTCGACAAAAACCACTACCTCACCCTGCCTCGGGGTAGGCGGATTCTCTGTTCCTGGAACTCGCCACCGAATTTTCATTTTCTTGGGCAAGGTGCCGATACTGACCATTCCGTTCAACTATTCTTCGGTGATCCGAGAAGGAGCCCAGTTGCAAGCGCAAAACTGTTTGGCCATTGTGAAACGAAAAGCTGAAAAAGAAATGCCGGTTTACGAATCATTCATGGTGGTGCGCAAGATGCAATGGAATAAAGATATACAGATGTGTGAAATTGCGTAAACCAGAGACTGATACAATAATGAATGACAAGGTCATATCAAGGGTATACATGTGTTGTTAAACCGGACTGTTACAATGAAAGTAAAGGGGGTTTGCCGTTTTACCAGGGGACTAATGGTATGAGATAGATTGTTTTTACAAGGGTAAACCGCCTACATGGTAAAGAGGATACAGATCTAAGGCGAAAAAGGCTAAGTAAGGTAAAACATATTTCACAGTTTGGCATGGGAATTTTAGATCTGTCGTGCGTTGGATAATCAACTTATATTCTGTTCTAATCTCAAGTGCTCAAAAGGTTCAGTAAGTTCAAATGAGTTTGATATCAAGCAGATGCCTTAACAAGAAGAAAGGAGTTTAAGCTACAAAGGGCGCTGAAAACAATCAGATCTAACTGGCCATTGGTGTTACTAAAGGAGGAACAACTTTAGGTTATGAAGAACACCAAACCCTAATGGCGGATCTGGGGTGAGGAGAAGAGGAACTTACTGGTGCAGGAGGAAGAAGCGGAGGGTCACCGCGTGTCTCTGGTAACGGTCAGGTTGATGAAGTAGCCTTTGTCGAAGCAGAAGTGAAGCCCGGTGACGGTGGCGGCGCTCAAGAGTAGAGATGTCGCGAGGAGGAAGAACAAGTGAAGGAGACAAAGGGGAAAAAGGGGAAGGACCCGTGGTCCTATTTATAAGCCGAAGCGATAAAGCGACAAGTGTAGAAATCAAGGAGCTGGAAATGGATAAGTATTAAAGATGACGCCTCGAGGGTTGAAACAATCATTAATGAAGGGCATCTTCGGCTTCAACGTGTAGGTGACATCATAATGATCGGCTGCGAATTTAAAGGATGACGTCACGGTGATTTACCAGATTTATACAAAGATGCCAGAGCAAGAATTTTTCTAACTATTGGAGATTGACATGAACAGGTTCAAATCAATCTGGGGCCTAATGTTGGGGATATAGTTACTGGAGGCAAACCGGCTAGGCATGGCCGAATTAGCTCTATGAAGATTGAAGCCCATGAAGATGGCAAGATACTGGCGCTTTAAGAAGGCCCAAGGCCCAAAGACGGATTAAAGCCTGTAGTTGTGAACCGACTTTATCATGTAAACTTGTATTGTAAGTTAGAGGAATAGAGACCGAGCCAGACACCTCTATGATCCGGCCTCGGGACTCTGTAAACCGGCAGGCGTCAACCTGTGTATATAAAGGGATGACCCAGCCACGGTTTGAGGACAGGAAACAACAACTCGAGGGCCAGTCAAAGCGGATTCGCTCCCTGGTCATCGAAACCCTAGCAATACCAATCACAACTAGACGTAGGCTTTTACCTTCATCGAAGGGGCCGAACTAGTATAAACTCCCCGTGTCCCCTTGTCCGGTTTAACGCCTTTAAGCTAACCCATTGCGATGGCTCCACGACTAAGTCCTTTCACAAGGACATCTGCCATGACAAACCCACGACACCTCCCAACCTTTTACCTCAAGGGTAATGTCAACAATAATAGTTGATGAAAACTCACATCCAATTAGCCATATATCAGGATCTTTCCAACACATTGTGCTTGCCAAAGGATAAAATGTAAAAAGGAAAGGTGAAGATCACCATGACTCTTATATGAAGTATAAGACAAGAATAATAGATAGGCCCTTCGCAGAGGGAAGCAGAGGTTTTCATGTGCTTTTATGGTTGGATGCACAAAATCTTAATGCGAAAGAACGTCACTTTATATTGCCACTTGTGATATGGACCTTTATTATGCAGTCTGTCGCTTTAATTTCTTACACATCACAAGATTGTATAAAGCTTATTTTCTCCACATTAATAAATCATACATATTTAGAGAGCAATTTTTATTGCTTGCAACGATGACAACTTACTTGAAGGATCTTACTCAATCCATAGGTAGATACGGTGGACTCTCATGGCAAAACTGCGTCTAAGGAAATTTGGAAGCACAAATAGTATTTCTACTTGGTGCAAAGAATTTGGCTAGCATGAGAGGGGAAGGCAAGCTCAGCATGTTGGATGATCCATGACAATATAATTTATTTCAGATGTAAGAAAACATAACCCATTATGTTGTCTTCCTTGTGCAACGTCAACTCTTTAGCATGTCATATTTTAATGAGTGCTCACAATCATAAAAGATGTCCAAGATAATATATTTATATGTGAAAACATCTCTTTCTTTATTACTTCCTGTTAATTGCAACGATGACCAAAACTATGGTTGTCAACTTTCAACATCTTTTATTCATCATACTCTTTATATGTGAAGTCATTACTTTCCATAAGATCCATGTGATCCCTTTATTTCTTTTTGTTCTATCTCTTTATTTTATTCCCTCGAGATCATAGCAAGATAATCAAGCCCTTGACTCAACACTAATATTTATTATATATAGCTCACAGACTCGATTATATAGAAGTATCATAAAGCAAAACTCAAAACTAGATCATACTAAAACTTTATTCTACTAGATCAAGATATTACCAAAATGATCGAACTAAGAAAAACGGTAAAGATAAAAGTGTGATGGTGATACGATACCGGGGAACTCCCCCAAGCTTTGCAGTTGCCAAGGGGAGTGCCCATACCCAATACTCAGTTCTTCTTTGTTGGTGAAGAAGGCGTTTGTGATGATGGATAGTCACACATCGAGCATAGGAGATCCTCCAGTTTGCGGATAATGCCCTTCAATGCGACGATATGCTCCTTCAACAAAATATTTTCACTTGTGAGATACTTGTTTTGAATGCGAGCTAACTCAATCATCTTGAAAGCTTCAATCTCCGTTGGGGTAAAGAGATTGTGATGAGGTTGAAGGATGTCTTCTTCTACTACTGCTAGAACTTGATCCCCCATGGCCTTCTTGATCTCATCATCCTTGTTGATCTCTCCTGGCTCTTCTCTCTTCAACTCTATCTTCATGAGCCAAGCATCGTTGCCCTCATTGTTGGAGGAGGGAGACGACATGATGCCTGGCCTTGACGACCCTGGCAGAAAATAACTCGAAACAAAAACCAGAGATATTTGCATGGTACAGTGGTCAAAACCTTCGGGAGATTATATAATGAATTTTTACCGACCAAAAGAAGTATCGTGCAAGAAAACGGAGTTCGGAGAGCACACGAGGTGCCCACGAGGCAGGGGGCGCGCCTAGGGGGCTAGGGCGCCCTACACCCGCGTGGACGCCTCATGTCCTTCCCAGACTACTTCTTATTTTCCTATTTTCTTAAATATTCCAAAACGGAGAAAAATTGCTACTAGAACTATTTTGGAGTCGGTTTACTTACCGTACCTCATACCTCTTCCTTTTCGGAGTCTGTAACATTCTGGAAAGTGTCCCTTATGTATTCCTCTGAGGTTACGGTTTCAATAACATTAGTTTCAACATTTATGGGATTACCTGAGATATAATGTATGATTCTTTAACTGTTCACCGCCCTCGGATTTGTGCCTTCAAAGTTGTTGATTTTTATGGCACTGAAAAGATAGACCTCCTCGTTGACGTAAGGACCTTACCATTTAGAGAGAAGTTTGCCTGCAAAAAATCTTAAACGAGAGTTGTATAATAATACATAATCACCTACATTAAACTCACGTTTTTATATCCTTTTATCATGCCATCTTTTAACCTTTTCTTTAAACAGTTTGGCATTCTCATAGGCCTGGGTTCTCCATTCATCAAGAGAGCTAATGTCAAAAAGCCTCTTCTCATCGGCAAGTTTGATATCCTAATTGATCTCTTTAATGGCCCAATATGCCTTATGTTCTAGTTTGAGAGGTAAGTGACATGCTTTTCCATAAACCATTTTATATGGAGATATACACACAGGATTTTTGTATGCAGTTCTATAAGCCCATAATGCATCATCAAGTTTCTTGGACCAATTCTTTCTAGATCTATTAATAGTCTTTTGCAAAATTAATTTAACAACAACTAAGATATGAGTATACCCATTAGTGGAAGGAAACGGTCCCATATAATCAAAGCCCCAAACATCAAATGGTTCAATAACAAGTGAATAATTCATAGGCATTTCTTGACATCTACTAATATTACCAATTCTTTGACATTCACCACAAGAGAAAACAAACTTACAAGCATCCTTGAAGAGTGTATGCCAATAAAAACCGGATTGCAATACCTTATGTGCAGTTCTATCTCCAGCATGGTGTCCTCCATAAGCCTCGGAGTGACACTTGCGTAGCATCTGTTCCTGTTCATCCTCAGGTACACAACGTCTAATAACACCATCTACTCCTTCTTTACAAAGATGTGGGTCATCCCGGAAGTAATGTCTAAAATCATAGAAGAACCTTTTCTTTTGTTGGTATGTGAAACTAGGTGGGTTAAACTTAGCAACAATATAATTAGCATAATCAGCATACCATGGAGCAGTACGAGAAGTATTTATCACTGCTAATTCTTCATCAGGAAAGCTATCATCAATAGGTATTGGGTCATCAAGAACATTCTCTAACCTAGACAAGTTGTCTGCAATGGGTTTCTCAGCTCCCTTTCTATCAATAATATGCCAATCAAATTCTTGTAGCAAGAGAACCCATCTAATAAGTCTAGGTTTAGCATCTTTCTTTTCCATAAGATATTTAATAGCAGCATGATCAGTGTGAACAGTTACTTTAGAATCAACAATATAAGGTCTGAACTTATCATAAGAAAACACAACTGCTAAAAAAATCTTTTTCTGTGGTAGCATAATTTCTTTGAGCATTGTCTAGAGTTTTACTAGCATATTGGATAACATTTAATTTCTTATCAAATCTTTGTCCTAGAACATCCCCTACAGCATAATCACTAGCATCACACATGATTTCAAATGGTAGATTCCAATCAGGAGGCTGGACAATAGGTGCATAAATCAAAGCTTTCTTAAGTATTTCAAATGCTTCTACACAATCATCGTCAAAGACAAAAGGAACATCTTTTTGTAAGAGATTAGTCAGAGGCCTAGAAATTTTATAGAAGTCTTTAATGAACCTCCTATAAAAACCGGCATGACCAAGGAAGCTTGTTATACCTTTAATGTCATTAGGACACGGCATCTTTTCAATAGCATCAACTTTAGGTTTATCAACTTCAATAACTCTTTCAGAAATTTTATGCCCCAAGACAATAACTTCATTAACCATAAAGTGGCACTTCTCCCAATTTAAGACAAGATTAGTTTCTTCACATCTTTGCAAAAATTGATCAAGGTTGCTTAAGCAATCATCAAAAGAAGTTCCATACACAGAGAAATCATCCATGAAAACCTCAACAATCTTTTCACAGAAGTCAGAGAATATAGCAGTCATACATCTTTGAAAAGTAGCAGGTGCATTGCATAAACCAAAATGCATAAGTCTATTAGCAAAGGTACTGAAAGGGCAATAAAAGTTGTCTTTTTTGGATCCTATTTTGACATAGGTATTTGAGAGAAACCAGAATAACCATCTAGAAAGCAAAAATGAGTATGTTCGGAAATCTTTCTAGTATTTGATCAATAAAAGGTAAAGGTTAATGATCCTTTTTAGTAGCTTTACTTAATTTGCGGAAATCAATTACCATTCTATAAGCTGTAACAATTCTTTGTGGGATCAATTCATCTTTATCATTAGGAACAATAGTAATACCTCCCTTCTTAGGGACACAATGGACAGGACTCACCCACTGACTATCAACAATGGGATAGATTATACCTGGCTCCAGAAGCTTTAGTATTTCTTTTCTTACCACTTCTTTCATCTTAGGATTTAACCGTCGTTGGTGATCAACAACCGGTTTCGCGTCTTTATCCAATTTTATTTTATGCTGGCATAGATTGGGACTAATGCCCTTAAGATCATCAAGAGTATATCCAATATCATCACGGTGCTTCTTCAGAGTTTTCAATAATTTCTTTTCTTCATGTTCTGAAAGGTTAGCACTAATAATAATAGGATATATCTCTTTCTCATCAATATAAGCATATTTAAGAGTATCAGGTAAAGGTTTAAGCTCAAACACGGGATCACCCTTGGGTGGAGGAGGATCCCCTAGGATTTCAACAGGCAAGTTGTGTTTCAAAATAGGTCCCTATTTAAATAATACTTCATCTATTTCTCTTCTTTCAATCATAAACATATCATTTTCATGGTCTAGCAAATATTGTTCTAAAGGATCACTAGGAGGCACGGCAATAGAAGCAGGACCAATAATTTCATCTTTACTAGGCAATTCTTTATCATGGGGTTGTCTATGAAATTTAGCAAAATTAAATTCACGAGACATATCCCCTAAACCAACAGAAACAATATCCTTATTCCAGTCTATCTTAGCATTAACAGTATTCAAGAAGGGTCTACCAAATATAATGGGACAAAAATTTATCTTGTGAGGAACCAAGAACAAGAAAATCAGCAGGATATTTAACTTTCCCACACAAGACTTCGACATCTCTAACAAGCCCCACTAGTGAAATAGTGTCTCTATTGGCAAGCTTAATTGTAACATCAATTTCCTCTATCTCAGCAGGTGCAATATCATGCATAATTTATTTATATAATGAATGAGGTATTTCACTTGCACTAGCACCCATATCACATAAGCCATGATAGCAATGATCTCCTATTTTAACAGAAATAACAGGCATGCCTACAATAGGTCTATGTTTACTTTTAGTATCGGGTCTAGCAATTCTAGCAGCTTCATCACAGAAGTAAATAACATGCCCATCAATATTATCGGCTAAGAGATCTTTAACCATAGAAACACTAGGTTCGACTTTAATTTGCTCAAAGGGAGTAGGTGTTCTAGTATTACTCTTACAAACTAGAGTTGAAGCTTTAGCATGATCCTTTATTCTAACAGGGAAAGGTGGTTTCTCAATATAAGTAGTAGGAACAACAGGATCATTATAAGTGATAGTATTTTCTTCAACTTTAACAGGTGCAACTACTTTTACTTCAATGGGAGGATTATATTTAAACCACTTCTCCTTAGGGAGATCAACAAGAGTAGCAAAGGATTCACAGAAAGAAGGTACTATCTCAGAGTCAAGTCCATATTTAGTGCTAAATTCACGGAAAGCATTGGTATCCATAAAAGATTTAATACAATCAAACTTAGGTGTTATACCTGACTCCTTACCTTCGTCAAGATCCAAATCTTCAGAGTTGCATTTAATTCTTTCCAATAAATCCCATTTGAATTCAATAGTGTTCATCATAAAAGAGCCAGTACAAGAAGTATCGAGCATGGAGCGATTATCGAGAGAAAGTCGAGCATAAATTTTTTGAATAATAATTTCTCTTGAGAGCTCATGAATATAGCATTGACTTAAGCCCCCCCCCCCAAGCTTGAGTGATGCTTTCTCCTTCGTGAGGCCAAAAATTATATATATAATTATGATCACGATGAACAAGATGCATAGGATAAAACTTCTGATGAAATTCTAATTTCAATCGGTTGTAGTTCCATGACCCCATATCATCACATAGCCTAAACGATGTCAATGCCTTTACCTTCAAAGATAAAGGGAAGACCTTCTTCTTGATAACATCCTTGGGCATACCTGCAAGATTAAATAATCCACAAACTTCATCCACATAGATTAGGTGCAAGTCGGGATGTAATGTTCCATCACCTGGGAAAGGATTAGCTAGCAGTTTCTCGATCATACCCGAAAGAATTTCAAAGTAAACATTTTCAGTAGGTTCAGTAGGTTCAGGAGCAATTCTTTGCTCTATGGTCGGGGTGGAGATACCCCGAACAATCCTCTCAAAGGATTATGTTCCATTATAAAAAGTGACAGTAAATTTCAGCACACTATATAAATTTTTCCTTATCAAATTCCACCTACCAAAGGCGCTCCACTCTGTGACAACGGTGCCAGAAAAGAGTCTTGATGACGCACAAGTGTAGGGGATCTATCGTAGTCTTTTCGATAAGTAAGATTGTCGAACCCAACAAGGAGCAGAAGGAAATGATAAGGGGGCTGCCAGGGGGCCCACGAGGCAGGGGGCACGCCCAGGGGGGTAGGGCGCGTCCCCCACCCTCGTGGATGGTGGGTGGCCCCCTCTGGTACTTCTTTCGCCCAATATTTTTTATATATTCGGAAACTTGCTCCTGTGAAGTTTCTAGACTTTTGGAGTTGTGATGTATATGTCTCTAATATTTGCTCCTTTTCCAGCCTAGAATTCCAGCTGCCGGCATTCTCCCTCTTCATGTAAACCTTGTAAAATAAGGGAGAATAGGCATAAGTATTGTGAAATAATGTGTAATAACAGCCCATAATGCAATAAATATCGATATAAAAGCATGATGCATAATGGACGTATCAACGCGTCAGGCCACTCCTACTCCTCCAAGTCTGGCACAACGTCATGCCACTCCTCCTCCTCCATGTCCGGCACAGCGTCAAGCCACTCGTCCTGCTTCATGTCTGGCACAACGTCATGCCACTCCTCCTGCTTCAAGTCCAGCACAGCGTTAGGCCACTCCTACTTCAAGTACGCACCGCGTCTCGCCACTCCTCTTGCTCCAACTCTGCCACGTCAGCCGTCTCCGCCGCCTCAGCAATCGTGGAAGAGAGTCGCCGCAGCTATGGTGCGTAGCGGTACAAGTCGAGGTAGTACAGGAGATACAGGTGGAGGCAAGCGATTTCAATATGGTCCAAGCCTCGCTCCTCTTCCTCAAAGGCCTTACTACATGACCGAGGAGCAAAACATAGCCATAGTGAAGGCCCAAGTGGACGCCCATTTTGGACCGAAACCGCCACCGCCGCCAAAGGAGAAAGTGCCTGAGAAAGTTGTTGACCACTTTATTCATATGGCAAGAAAACCAGCTCCCAAGCCTGTTGACTCAGACTATGAGCGCAAAATCAGGAAGGCACGTCGAGCACGACTACAGAAGGAGTTGAGCTCAAGATCGAGCCAAGCAGATGGCAAAAAATGCGGGAAAACCGTTGCCCATCTGGGAGAACAAGTGGCGCAATCGATCCCCTGCTTGTCATACCAACACATGAGAGTACCGGCATCGGTCAGCTGGTAATAACCGACAAGCATAGAAGGCATGTTGAAATGCTCGGTATCACTATTGGACAACTCCTCGAGATTGAGCCCATGTCTCCGCTTAGAGAGGAGGACATAAAACAGAAATATGTCTGTAGCGAACCTTTGGTCGAGCCTGAGGAGGTGAAGAACCTCCCAATGAGAATTTATGAATTGCATGATTGGTACACGAAAATTACCAATGTCGGCGTTCTGGGAACGGGGGTCCCTAGACTTGCCTGCCTACGGCCTGCGGCGTGGCTCAAAGGGGGGCCCAGCGCAGCCCATCTTCATCAACACAGACCCAAGACCCTCGCGAGGGGCCAAGCCTCGCGGGGCGGACGACATGGAGCTTCCTCAGGCATGGCCTCATCATGCTGGCTCGCGAGGAGGCGGAGAGATCAAGGTGGAGTACCTCACGAGGTGCTCGTGACGCAAGCCATGACGACCAAGGGTGCCAGGCGGGCGCCAGCCCGCGCAGTGTCCTCCTTTCCTCTTTGATGCAAAGGGAGCAAGCGCAGGTGAGAGCATCAAGCAAAGGCACCCTTTTCGATGCAACGAGACCAAGACCAGCCCAACGGCAGGGAGGAAGTCATTGTGGAGCCCAAGCTAGCGTCACCACCAGAGCCTTTGGCAGGCGAGGACCAACTTTAGTCAGGATAAGTGTACCCGATGTTCCCCTTCAAAATGGCCAATTGTTGGCGCCCTTCCCGCTCAATATTTGGGAAGAGGCCCAGGGCCTTTGCCTATAAATAGGACTAGCCACCCCCAGGGGATGGAAAAAGAGGGAGGAGAGTGGAGAAGAAGAGATCATCAGGATAGAGAGAGAGACCAGATCAACGAGATAAGATCAGATCAGCAAGAGAGAGAGAGAGAAGGGTGACTGAACTCCTCCTAGCAGTTCATCGCCCCAGCCAAGAACAGACCCTCGCGAGGCTGTTCTTCCTTGTATTGCTCATCATCATCAACCCAAGAGGCAATCCACCAAACCACACGGGAGTAGGGTATTACACCACAAGGGTGGCCCGAACCAGTATAAACCCTGTGTCTCTTGTGTTGTTCTTTCCATAGCTTAGATCTTAGCGAGGCGGTGGGGTGCAGGTAGGTAGAAGGCGAAATCTCTACGCGCACCCCAGTGTTCAAACCTCAAGGGTCTGCCGGAACCCGAAACCCAACATTTGGCGCACCAGGTAGGGGTGCACCGGAGTTTTCCCTTCCGCGAACACCACGACCTGCCTCGCGATGAGTAGCGCGTCGCCCGCTCTGGCCGCTGGCGCCAGCATGGGGGCCAGGGGGCTCCGAGCCCTAGCCCCAGCTCTACAACGAGTACGGTGGTCGGACAAGGTCAAGCGGACGATGCCGCCGCGCTACGGCGGCGCGACTGATCCGCTGGCCTTCTCGCTGGCGTACGAGGAGGCCACCCTCAAAGCTGGAGGTGATGATAGGGTCATGGCCAACTGGCTTCCCATGGCCCTCACCGTCGCTCCGCGCGCATGGCTGCACCACCTGCCGACAGCCCCCGTGGCCTCCTGGGAAGAGCTCCGCAGCCTCTTCCTCGCCCACCACGCTACACCAACACCCCCGGTCGTCGCGGCCCTCCTAGGCGGCTCGCAGGCGCCGCCTACAAGTCACCACGTCAAGCCGTTCATCCGCCGAGTCAGCACCGCTTCCACGCGGCAGGGGGCTCTCCCGGACCGGGCGGCGCCTAAGGCTGGCCCGACCTTCAGCTCCGAGGACCACCCCTCCAACTCGGCCTGCTCGGGTGCGCTCCCCATGCTGTGCACCCCACCATCTGCCAGGTGGCCATCACCAGAACTCTCATCGATGGCGGCGCGGGCCTCAGCGTGCTCTCGGTTGAGGCCTTCAACCTCCTCTGCATACCCCTGAAACGGCTGCAACCCAGCCGGCCCTTCTCAGGCGTTGGGGGTGGGTCATCCAGCTCCTTGGGACAGGTCCGGCTCCCAGTAACCTTCGGCACCTACGACAACTTCCGCACGGAGCTGATCGACTTCGACATCGCCCCCATCGGCCTCCCCTACAACGCCATCCTCGGCTATCCAGCGCTGGCCCAATTCATGGCCGTGACGCACCCGGCGTACAACCTCATGAAGATGCCCGGGAGCAACGGTGTCCTCACCGTGCACGGGGACACCGGAGACGTGCTGCGAGTGCTCAAGCTCGCCTACAAGACGGCGGCGACGGCACAGCCCGCCGACTCGGAGACCCCCGAGCCCAAGGGGGCTGCACCCGCCAAGAAGAAACAATTGTTCACCCAAGACAAGGCAGAAACCAAGCAGACACCCGTCGATGAGGACGGGTCCACCAACGCCACTTTCACCATAGGCGCCAACCTCGAGCCCGAGCAGGAGGAGACCCTGGTCAAGTTCCTGCGCGCGAACATGAAAGTATTCGCTTGGGAGCCTGACCAGTTGGCGGGGATCCCTAGGAGCGTAATCGAGCATCACCTCAACGTGTGCCCAAACGTGCGCCCTGTGAAGCAGAAGGCAAGGCGGCAGTCCACAGAAAAGCAGGCCTTCATCGTCCGAGAGACCCGCAAACTAGAAGCCGCTGGGGTCATTCGCGAGGTCTGATACCCGGATTGGTTGGCCAACCCTGTCATTGTGCCAAAGAAGGGAGGGAAGGAGCGCATGTGTGTCGACTTCACCAACCTCAACAAGGCATGCCCGCAAGATCCGTTCCCGCTCCCCCGCATCGACCAGATCGTCGATTCCACCGCAGAATGTGACCGGCTATGCTTCCTGGATGCCTTCTCTGGGTATCACCAGATCAAGATGGCAATAGAAGACGTCGAAAAGACAGCCTTCCTAACCCCGTGTGGGGTGTACTGCTACACATGCATGTCATTTGGGCTGCGCAACGCCGGGGCGACCTTTCAGCGGCTGATGCACATCACCTTGGGCCCGCAGCTCGGGAAGAATGTTGAGGCTTACGTCGATGACATTGTGGTGAAGTCTCGGGAGGCCAGGACCCTGATACAAGACCTGGAGGAAACCTTCGCGAGCCTCAACGCAGTGAACCTGCGGCTCAACCCAGAGAAGTGTGTGTGTTCGGAGTCCCCTCGGGCAAGCTCTTGGGTTTCCTTGTGTCCCACCGAGGCATCGAGGCTAACCCGGAAAAGGTCAAGGCGGTCGAGGACATGAGCCTGCCAAAGACCCTCAGAGAAATGCAGAAGCTCACTGGGCGCGTGACAGCGCTAGGGCGATTCATCTCCAAGTTGGGGGAGCGAGCGCTGCCCTTCTTCCAGCTAATGAAGAAAAAGGGACCCTTTGAATGGACCGAAGAGGCCGACAAGGCTTTCCAAGATCTCAAGAGATACCTGACCAGCCCTCCGGTCATGGTGGCTCCGCACCCTCAAGAGCCCCTGGTGCTTTACCTCGCCACCACTCCCTACTCCGCCAGCGCAGCCCTGGTGGCGGTTAGGGAGGAACGTCGAATCAAAACCACAGCAGCAGCCCGGGACAAGGCAAAACAGGGACAAGGAAGGCCCACAGAAACCGCCACCGCAGCTGAGGAGGATCAGCCGCCGCAGAGGAGTGCATCGGAGGCGAAAGAGGCCCCTCTCGCAGGTGGCCAGCCACCGGAGGCCTCATCGCCTCAGGAGGCGCCATGGTCTCCGGAGGGCGCCACCAGCACTAACGCACCGAACCTCGTTGAGCACCCAGTGTACTTCGTCAACACGGTGTTGCGGGACGTGAGGGCACGGTACCCCATGCCTCAGAAGCTCCTCCTCGCGCTACTAGTGGCCTCGCGCAAGCTGCGACACTATTTTTAGGGTCACCCCATCAAGGTCGTCTCGTCATACCCCTTGGAGAGAGTGCTCAGGAGCCCTAACTCAGCTGGAAGGGTCGCTGAGTGGAACATAGAACTGCAAGCGTTTCAGCTTGAATTCAGCACGACCAGATTCATCAACGGAGCAGCATTAGCGGATTTTGTGGCAGAATGGACGGAGGCACCAGGCCTGAAGGCCGACGAGGATCGGTCCCTCTCCCTGGGAAGCGAGGCGCCAGAAGGCTGGGTCATGTACTTCGATGGGGCGTTCTCCAGGCATGGCGCTGGAGCTGGGGCGGTGCTTAGATCGCCCACTCAGGACAAGCTCTACTACGTTGTACAACTCTGTTTCCAGCAAGGTGAAAAGGTCTCCAACAACATAGCGGAGTATGAAGGTCTAATAGCGGGCTTGAAGGCCGCAGCTGCCCCGGGGGTGAAACGCCTCACCATCAAGGGCGATTCGCAGCTCCTTGTCAATTTCTCCAACAAGGTGTACGAGCCGAAAGATGAGCACATGGAAGCCTACCTTGCGGAGGTCCGCAGGATGGAGAAGCAGTTCTGGGGGTTGGAGTTGCAGCATGTGCCCCGTGGCACCAATCAGGAGGCCGACGACATCGCCAAACGGGCATCCAGGAGGTTACCTCAGGAGCCTGGCGTCTTTGAGGAGTGTCTCTTCAAGCCCTCGGCCCTGCCGTCATTGTCAAACACGGCTCAACCTCGGGAGGAGCTCCCCCAGCCACCTGCCTCAGGAGCCCCGGTCTGTGGCCCGGCCTCGGGAGCACGCCTGCTCCCGACGATGGAGCCTCAGGAGGGGGACTGGATCACGGAACTCCGTAGTTACTTAACACAACGGACCCTGCCAGAGAAGGAGGAGGAGGCGGAGCGTGTGGCATGGCTGGCCACGGCATATTGCATCAAGGATGGAGAGCTCTACCGGAAGCGACCAAACGATGTATCCCTGCGCTGCATCTCTAGGGAGCAAGGAAAGGAGTTGATGGAAGACATACATGGCGGAGACTGTGGACATCATTCATCATCACGGCCCCTGGTCGGCAAGGCGTTCCGCAGTGGGTTTTATTGGCCCACCGCACTCAATGACGCCGTCGAACTGGTGAAGGCTTTTGAGGCCTGCCAGTTCCACGCCAAGCAGATCCATCAGCCGGCAGGAGGCCTGCAGACTATACCCCTTTCGTGGCCGTTCGTAGCCTGGGGGCTGGACATCCTGGGACCGTTTCCTCGGGCGCCAGGGGGCTACCGCTACCTCTACGTCGCCGTGGACAAGTTCACCAAGTGGGCTGAAGTAGAGGCCGTCCGCACCATCCCCGTGGGTTCCACGGTCAAGTTCATCAGGGGCATCGTGAGCCAGTTCGGGGTGCCGAACCGCATCATCACAAACAACGGTTCACAATTCACCAGTAACCTCTTCAAAACATACTGTGCTAACCTTGGAACGCAGATATGCTACGCTTTGGTGGCGCACCCCCGAAGCAACGGCCAGGCCGAGCGAGCGAACGCAGAGGTCCCGAGGGGCCTTAAGACCAGGACGTTCAAGAAGAAGCTGGAGGCCTGCGGCAGAGGTTGGTACGATGAGCTTCAGTCCGTGCTGTGGTCCATCCGCACAACTGCGACCAAGCCGACTGGAGAGACCCCGTTCTTCCTGGTCTACGGAGCCGAAGCGGTCCTCCCTCATGAGGTCAGACGTCGCTCCGCACGGGTCCTGGCGTTCAACGAGGCGCAGCAGGACGCCATGCGGGGGATGGACCTCGTGCTGGGGGAGGAATGCCGCCAAGAAGCCACGCTGCAAGCGGTGAGGTACCAGCAAGCACTGCGACGATACCACTGCCGCAACATCCGCCCCAGAACCCTCGAGGTAGGAGACCTCGTGCTCAGGAGGGTTCTCTCCAGGGAGGCACTGCACAAGCTCTCTCCCATGTGGGAGGGCCCGTTCAAGGTTGTTCATGTTTCCAGGCCTGGCTCCGCGCGCTTGGAGACTCGGGAGGGGGTGCCGGTCCAGAACGCAAGGAACATCCAGCACCTCCGGAGGTTCTACCCTTAAAAAGGGCCAGAGCCTGTGAAGAAGGCGAATGCCCGTGAAGCTGTCGCATTTTGGAAAAGGCCCAGAGCCTGTGAAGAAGGCGAATGCCTGTGAAGCTGTCGCGTTTTGGAAAAGGCCCAGAGCCTGTGAAGAAGGCGAATGCCTGTGAAGCTGTCGCGTTTTGGAAAAGGCCCAGAGCCTGTGAAGAAGGCGAATGCCTGTGAAGCTGTCGCATTTTGGAAAAGGCCCGGAGCCTGTGAAGAAGGCGAATGCCTATGAAGCTGTCGCGTTTTGGAAAAGGCCCAGAGCCTGTGAAGAAGGCGAATGCCTGTGAAGCTGTCGCGTTTTGGAAAAGGCCCGGAGCCTGTGAAGCTCGCCACCCGTGACACTCTCACGGAATAATGAGTTGGGGCTGTACACGCCCCAGAGTCTCAGGAGCGCCGGCCTCAGGACCTGGGGCTCCCTCCCACGCCCAGTGGAAGCACTTAGCTCCGCGTTGGTGAGAAGACGTCGAAGACTAGATTAGGTGCCGGACGCGGCTTTTTCATTTGCTTTCCGCAGTTGGCTTGTTCATTCTCATTTGAAGTTTTGTGAAGCTGTTGCCGTCTTTGACTTGTGGTTCTTCGAATTTTCACTCTCCTGCCTCGATTTCTCTTATGCAAGGCCTCGCGAGGGGGGGGGGCAGCTGAGCGCCCTCGTGAGTGTTTCCGCCCTAGTCGTTCAAAGGTTTCGCGACCTAGGTCCATTACAGGAGCACCCCTCCAGTCCGTGCCCCACGGGCACCGCGACACGAAAAAAGGGCCTGGGTCAGTCGCCCCCCCACGGCTGGGGCCGGGAACTGTCCACGCACGGGCACGTAGCCGGAAGGCACGATAACGGAAGCAAAGCGTTGATTAACAGCAATAACCCAAACACGCCCCCACGGGGCTCTATGCTACTGTCTTTTTACGCAGGAAAAAGGAAAAGAAAGAGCAAATCAGGCGCAGCTCGCCTCACACCGGCCTGCAGAGAAGACTCAGGCTGCCTCCGGGGCTCAGGCAGACTCCCTCTCGCGCTTCACCGAGGCGCAATGGCGGGCAGGCACGCTACCACCTTCTAGGCAGGTACGACGGCATGGAGGCTGACCGCGGCCACCGCTAGAAGAGTCGCCGCCTGAAGAAGAGTCGGTGAAGCTTGGGGAACCCTGAGCACCGCCGACCACGCGAGCGCTGTCCTCTCCATCATCGCCGGGGCTGGGTCCTCGGCCACGGTCGTTGTCCTCAGGGCAGCACCCTGCGCGGCGACCATCTTCCCCGAACACCCTCACGTAGAGGGTGGCATCACCGTCAAACTTGAAGTGCAGGGTGCACCAATGGCTCAGGCCACGCACGCGGGCAAACGTGTGCCAACCGCGGGTCAAGGCCAGGCTCCTGGCTGCGGAGAGCTCCAATGAAGCCCATGAGGCCCGGCTGCAGCAGCCGTCTGCCTGAAGCCAGAGGCCGCCCGGGGCGCCGGCCGGGAGCTCGCCGAGGAGGAAGCGAGGAAGTTGAAGCCGGGAGCTAGTCGGCTCCGCCCACCACACAACGAACTCCGGCAGCACCTCTGCAGCACGAAAGTGCAGCCTAGGGGAACGCGCGACTGAAGCGCGCCCCTGGCCGCAGTAGTCTGCCCGTCACCATGCTGGAAATCATCTCCACGGCCGCGGGGGGCTGCCGTGGTGGCCACAGGATGCTTGCGAGGGCGACCTCGGCCGTGCTTGGGCGGGGGAGAGGCAGGCTCAATCTGGCGAGCCTTCCCCTTCTCCGCGGACGAGAACCTCCTCGACGGAGCCATGAAGAAGAAGGAGAAGCAAGGGGGGATGAACTGGAAGGGCGCGCACCGCTTCGTACTTATAGCCGGCGAAGGCCAACCATCGACCTCCACGTTCGCAGGTAATCATGACCCGCTTTGCATGCAGGGACTTGTCCGATCCGTGCAGTTGCCGAGGCGCCATGGGGAAGTGGAGACGCCCACGCCCAATCAACCACCACGCAGCGCCCAAGGCCGCAGGCTGTTAGGGCCCGCGGCGCTTCGCTCTTGCCCTTTCGCCTCCCTGCACGGCCAAGTCCGGGCACGCCTTGGGCCCGGGGGCTACTATCGGCGTTCTGGGAACGGGGGTCCCCAGACTTGCCTGCCTGCGGCCTGCGGCGTGGCTCAAAGGGGAGCCCAACGCGGCCCATCTTCATCAACACAGACCCAAGACCCTCGCGAGGGGCCAAGCCTCGCGGGGCGGACGACACGGAGCTTCCTCAGGCACGGCCTCATCATGCTGGCTCGCGAGGAGGCGGACAGATCAAGATGGAGTACCTTACGAGGTGCCCGTGACGCAAGCCATGACGACCAAGGGTGCTTGGCGGGCGCCAACCCGCACAGTATCCTCCTTTCCTCTTTGGTGCAAAGGGAGCAAGCGCAGGTGAGAGCATCAAGCAAAGGCACCCGTTTCGGTGCAACGTGACCAAGACCAGCCCAACAGTAGGGAGGAAGTCATTGTGGAGCCCAAGCTAGCATCACCACCAGAGCCTTTGGCAGGCGAGGACCAACTTTAGTCAGGATAAGTGTACCCGATGTTCCCCTTCAAAATGGCCAATTGTTGGCGCCTTCCCGCTCAATATTTGGGAAGAGGCCCAGGGCCTTTGCCTATAAATAGGACTAGCCACCCCCAGGGGATGGGAAAAAAGGGAGGAGAGGGGAGAAGAAGAGATCATCAAGATAGAGAGATCGACCAGATCAACGAGATAAGATCAGATCGGCAAGAGAGAGAGAGAGAAGGGTGACTGAACTCCTCCTAGCAGTTCATCGCCCCAGCCAAGAACAGACCCTCGCGAGGTTGTTCTTCCTTGTATTGCTCATCATCATCAGCCCAAAAGGCAATCCACCAAACCACACTGGAGTAGGATATTACACCACAACGGTGGCCCGAACCAGTATAAACCCTGTGTCTCTTGTGTTGTTCTTTCCATAGCTTAGATCTTAGCGAGGCGGTGGGGTGCAGGTAGGTAGAAGGCGAAATCTCCGTGCGCACCCCAGTGTTCGAACCTCAAGGGTCTGCCGAAACCCGAAACCTGACAACCAAGAGTTCCAATCGAGAGTCCCTCATGGTGAACGTCAAGGAAGAGCATTACTTCTATGTGCTAGCTCTGTCCGTTGAGTATTCAGAACTATTTCAGTTATTCAATCAAGAAGCACTTGACAAATCTCTCGTCAGTTGCTATTGTCTGTAAGTGACTTCTTTCTGTAATTTAAGTCTCAAGCTAGCTGTAGTGCTCATTGATCGATCATTACCTGTAATTATCCTCACTATATTCTTTTGTGTTGTATTATGCAGGATGAAGATGTATGAAATGAAAAAAGTTGGACGCTACAGCATTGGGTTCATTGACCCAAATACCATTAATGAAGACACATGGAAATTGAAATTGTATAAAGTAGATGTGGAGAAAAAAATGCTAGAGTTCTTGAAGTGCCTCAATACCAATGAAGATATACTACTTCCTTAGAACATCCTGTGAGTCACACTGTCTTGTACTACAAATTCTGTTTTTGCTTACTAGCTAGCTAGATGTTAATAATTAAGTGTATAGGGTTTAGGGTAGTTGATGAATGTTATGCACATGCTCGATTGATTAAGACACGCAAACATGTGCGCATGCAGTTAGCACGGGATCTTGTTAATCATTAAAGTTGAAGAAGGAACAGTTGAAGTACTGGACTCACTACTTGAAAAACAAAGTGACTGCTCAATCTTGAAGGGGATAGTCGATAGGTACTTTCAATCATTATTAACTATATGTCGGCCTCTTTAGTTCGTCATTTCCTAATATCAACTATTTAATGGCTCCTATATTCATTTTCTTTGCTGGCGGGCTGGGCTTGGGAAATGTTCATCAACGAGAATCAAGGCAAATGGCGAAAAAAGTTGTCTTGGTTTTGACCCTAGGTAAGTAATTAAGTAGTACTAGGTAGCTACCATCTCTTTAATTCTTGTTTTAATACCATTAATTATCATGCTTGATTAATTATTATCTGATTAAATTCTATTCTCGTAAATGCCATGAAGCCGGCGCCGGGGACGGAAGTGTGTGCATACTACATTTGCGAGCACATTCGCATGATGGCGTCCGAAAGGAACAAATCTGATAGACAGCCATGGGTACGTTTGCCAGAAAACTAGTCACAATTTTAACATCATTATCAAATACTTAGTCACACAAATAATACACATGCATATTGATCTTATTCTTAACAGTTCAATCAGGTGCGGGAGCAGCTCCTACCAATGGACCGCATACGAGCACTTCAAGATGAAATAATGGGATTTTTGCTCGACCAGGTCATAGATCCCAAAGGAGAATACCATTACCCGCTACCGCCCCCATGAACCACTCCAAATTGTCATCGTGCTCCAAAGGCACCAAGGCAAATGCCAGTGGCTCGAAAGGCAACATGCAGAAATTGTATATACCTAATTGTATATATATATATATATATATATATATATATATATATATATATATATATATATGATCGGTTCTACGAGAAATTCTATTTATATATATGCAGAACGTGTACAATATGTAGTATTGTAAAATACCAGTAAACAAAAAGAACTAAATGGACAACATAAAATTAAAGGAAAAAGAAATCATGAACCCAACCCCCCCCCAAACCTTTTAGTACCGCTGGGTGTTACGAACCGGTACTAAAGGGCTCCCCGTCCCCGGCGCTGGCTCTTGCCACGTGGTGGCCCTTTAGCGGCGGTTTGTGCAGAACCGGTACTAAAGGGGGGACCTTTAGTCCCCACCCTTTAGTGCCGGTTACAGAACCGACACTAAAGGGCCTTACGAACCGGTGCTATATCCCGGTTATGCACTAGTGATAGCTTGCCGAGGAAACTCATTTACTTGAAAGTATAGAGGTGCCCAACCTCTGCATGGATAGGATACGTGCACAAGTACCCGGCAAGGCCCGTCTTTTTCATTAATATGTGGATAAGCAAGTACAGATCTTACAGAGCACAAACATGGATAAAGAATATTACATATTTAAGACTAAAGTTTGGCAAGTGCCTACATATTTTAGAATGAAAAAGATAAGTGCCCCGTAATCCCTTTCGTGTCCCTCTCCTCCTAGGAACTAAAGTGGAAGGTGAAGAGGGCAAAAGGAGCACCTGCGAAGAAGCCCAACCTGACCCCGTCAGGACCAGTGGGATGAATCATGACAAGATCAGGAGGATGCAGACATAGCTAATGACTGGGGAGAATGGCTAGGCGACTAACTGGTCACCACCACCAGGGCCAGTAGGAAATGGCAGCATGGGCACCGGCAGGAAGGACGAAGCTCGAGTCCACGAGGAAGCGTGCCGGGATCCAGCTGGAAGACTGTTGGAGGAGCTGAAGACATCACTGAAGGAAATATGCCCTAAAGGCACTAACAAAGTTGTTATATATATTTCCTTATATCATGATAAATGTTTATTATTCATGCTAGAATTGTATTAACCTGAAACTTAGTACGTGTGTGAATACATAGACAAAACAAAGTGTCTATAGTATGCGTCTACTTGACTAGCTCGTTAATCAAAGATGGCTAAGTTTCCTAACCATAGGCATGTGTTGTCATTTGATGAACGTAATAACATCATTAGGAGAATGATGTGATGGACCAGACCCATCTGTTAGCTTAGCATAATGATCATTAAGTTTTATTGCTATTGCTTTCTTCATGACTTATACATATTCCTTTGATGATGAGATTATGCAACTCCTGAATACCGAAGGAACACCTTGTGTGCTACCAAACGTCACAACCTAACTGAGTGATTATAAAGATGCTCTACAGGTGTCTTCGAAGGTGTTTGTTGTGTTGGCAAAGATCGAGATTAGGATTTCTTATTCGAGTATCAGAGAGGTATCTCTAGGCCCTCTCGGTAATGCACATCATGATAAGCCTTGCAAGCAATGTGACTAATGAGTTAGTTGCAGGATGATGCATTGCGGAACAAGTAAAGAGACTTGCGAGTAACGAGATTGAACTAGTTATGAGGATACCGACAATCGAATCTCGAGCAAATAACATACCAATGACAAAGGGAATTCATGTCGTTGTGATTGCGATTTGACCGATAAAGATCTTCGTAGAATATCTAGGAACCAATATGAGCATCAAGGTTCCGATATTGGTTATTGACCGGAGACGTGTCTCGATCATGTCTACATAGTTCTCGAACCCGTAGGGTCCGCACGCTTAACGTTCGATGACGATTTGTATTATGAGTTATGTGTTTTTGTGACCAAATATTGTTCGGAGTCACGGATGCGATCACGAACATGACGAGGAGTCTTGAAATAGTCGAGAGGTAAAGATTGATATATTGGACGATGGTATTCGGACTCCGGAATAGTTTCGGAGTGCTTCGGGTATTTTTTGAAGTACCGAGGGGTTACCGGAACTCCTCGGGGAAAGTAATGGGCCTACATGGGCCATAGGGGCGAGGGGAGGCAGCCCACAAGGCGTGGCCGTGCCCCCTCTCATGGCGAGTCCGAATTGGACTAGGGGAGGGGGCGCACCCCCTTTCCTTCTCTTCTCCCCTCTCCTTTCCCCTTTCCCCCTCCATAAGAAAGGAAGGGGGCCGAATAGGACTTGGAGTCCTATTCGGTTTCCCCCCATGGCGCGCCCCCTAGGACCGACGCCTCCTCCCCTCCTTATTTATATACGGGGGCAGGGGCACCGTAAGGCACAACAATTGTTCTCTTAGCCGTGTGCGGTGCCCCCTCCACAGTTTACTCCTCCAGTCATAGCGTCGTAGTGGTTAGGCAAAGCCCTGCATGGATCACATCACCATCTCCATCACCACCCATCGTGCTGACAAAACTGTCCCTCGATCCTCTGCTGGATCAAGAGTTCAAGGCACATCATCGAGTTGAATGTGTGCTGAACTCGGAGGTGTCATACGTTCGGTACTAGATCGGTTGGATTGTGAAGACATTCGACTACATCAACCGTGTTAACCTCTACGAGGGTACGTGGAAACACTCTCCCTCTCTCGTTGCTATGCATCTCCAAGATAGGTCTTGCATGATCGTAGATTATTTTTTTTGAAATTGCATGCTACATTGCCAAACAACAACCCGCACCCAACACCCTGGCAAATCGCCTTGTTGGGGCAAAGATGCAGGTGCAGATGGTGTTGCCGCCGGCTGACGATGACAGTGCGCCTGGTGTTCAGCCGGAGTCAGAGCCGTCGTCCTGCCCACCGGCTCCACCGTTATCACCATCACTTCCCTCCTCCTTGCTATCGCTCGAGGAGGAGCTTCTATCGTCGGTCGAGCTCTCTGCGGAACACCCTAAGGGAGCAACCGAATGCCCAAAGACCTTGACGGAGAGCAAGGTGGCGTCCATTAGATTAAAATGAAGAACGTTCCCCGCCTCCATGCTATGGGCATGAGTGAAGGTCTTTGAGCCACGGAGGAGAATCATGACATGAGGTGCAGGGAACACTACGTCTGCCCGCATGCTGCCATTACAACAACGCCTCATGTGCAGCTTCAGACCCAGCGGCTCTTCAACCACCATCACCCTTGCGAATGGAGATGGAAGCCGAAGGCAACTGCATGGGGCATGCGCAGTTTGAAGAGAAACTCCAGTGGCTGGTCACCAACGTGGCCTTCGTTTGGACCAGGGGTGACTGGAGGGGGAGCGATCATAACAGCGTCCCTCCCTCCTCATCCCCGAGCACCACGGCGGCCACGTCCTTGTTCTCTCCCATCTCCTCTCACACTGGGCTCCGCCCCCGCATCCTCAATAGGAGAAGGGAGACATTGTCTTTTGGAGACCCTCGTTGCTGCTACTGGGGTGCCGACATGGCCTCTCCCACTTGCCGTGGTGAGGAGAGGAGACCGGAAGAGAGAAGGAGAAGGTGGGTGTGAGCGTACTCCACGCCCAGCCCCCCTTTTATAGGCGAACATGGCCGAGGGATGGCTCCTCACTCAGGCGGCAGCCGCCCCCCTTCACCAATCCGACCCCCCTGTGTCATCAACGGTGCACAGAATCAAGTCCGCCCTCTAACACGTCTCCGTCGTATCTACTTATGCAAACTCTTTTGCCTGTGTTTTGGACTCTAACTTGCATGTTTTGAACGGAACTAACCTGGACTGACACTATTTTTAGCAGAATTGTCATGATGTTACTTTTGTGCAGAAATAAAAGTTCTCAGAATGACCTGAAAATCCACAGAGAATATTTATGGAAAATATAAAAAATATTGGCGAAAGAATCAAGTGAAAGGGGCCCACACCCTGGCCACAAGGGTGGGGGCGTGCCTAGACCCCTGGGGCATGCCTTCCATCCTTGTGAGCCTCGTGGAACTCCATTGACCTCAAGTCCAACATCATATATTCATGTTCGGGGAGAAAAAAAAATCAAAGAGCAGGATTCATCGCGTTTTACGATACGGAGGCGCCGCCACACCTTGTTCTTCCTCGGGAGGGCAGATCTAGAGTCCGTTCGGGGCTTCAGAAGAGGGGAATCCGTCACCATCATCGTCATCAACGATCCTCCATCACCGATTTCATGATGCTCACCGCCGTGCGTGAGTAATCCCATTGTAGGCTTGTTGGACCGTGATGGGTTGGACTAGATTTACCATGTAATCAAGTTAGTTTTGTTAGGGTTTGATCCCTAGTATCCACTGTGTTCTAAGATTGATGTTGCTATGACTTTGCCATTCCTAGTGCTTGTCACTAGTGTGCGAGTGTCGTGATTTCACATCTAAACCTATTATGTTTTCATGAATATATTTGTGTTCTTGATCCTACCTTTCAAGTCAATAGTCACCTACTAGGTGTTATGATCTGGCAACCCCGGAGTGACAATAGTCGGGACACTTCTCGGTGAGGACCGTAGTTTGAGGAGTTCATGTATTCAATAAGTGATAATGCTTTGGTTCGGTACTCTATTAAAAGGAGGCCTTAATATCTTAGTTTCCAATAGGACCCCGCTGCCACGGGAGGGTAGGACAAAAGATGTCATGCAAGTTCTCTTCCATAAGCACGTATGACTATATTCGGAATACCTGCCTACATTATATCGATGAATTGGAGCTAGTTCTGTGTCACCCTATTTTATAACTATTGCATGATGAATGCCATCCGACATAATTATCCATCACGGATACATTGCCTACGAACTCGTTTCTTATTGATCTTTGCTTTGTTACTTTTCCGTTGCCACTGTTACAATTGCTACAAAACTGCTACTGTTACTTTTGCCACTGTTACCTTTACTTCCATACTACTTTGCTACTAAATATTTTGCTGCAGATATTAAGTCTTTTAGGTGTGGTTGAATTGACAACTCAGCTGCTAATACTTGATAATATTCTTTGGCTCCCCTTCTGTCGAATCAATATATTTGGGTTGAATACGATTCCCTTCAAAACTGTTGCGATCCCCTGTACTTATGGGTTATCAAGACCTTTTTCTAGCATCGTTACCGGGGAGCATAGCTCTATTCCCCGAGTCACATGGGATTTATATCTGTTGATCGCTATGAGGAATTTGAAAGATCAAAGAACTACATGTTTTCCCTCAACTACGAGGGGAGGTAAGGAACTGTCATCTAGCTCTGCACTTGATTCTCCTTCTATTTTGAGTAAACTTGTGACACCTACACCTGCTAGTGTTTCTGATATGTTGCATGTTATTGATGATGCCACTTCTGCTATGCATGATGCTTATGATGAAACTACGTCTGTGCTTGATAATACTATGCCATTAGGTGAATTTCCTGATGAACAACTTGCTAGGGTTAGAGAGAATGAAATTACCGAAACTGATGATATTATTGAATATGATTATGATTATCCCCCTAGATATGAATTGCATGCCGTACCTGAGGGTTATGTTATGGCTGAAGAAACTGCTAGAGACTTCTTTGCTTGCAATGATAAGAAATTATTAGCTAAGCCGAAAGAAAAATCCTTGAATGCTAGAATGAAATATGATCCCGCTTTTGCTACTTCACCTATCTTTGTTACTGATAAGGATTATGAATCCTCTGTTTTATCCGGAGATGATTACGTTGGTTGAATCTGATCCTTTCATTGGTTATCTGAAAATGTTGTGGCACTAAATTAAATTATATGGCCACCCTATTTGCTCATGAGGAAAAAATCGCTATTACTATATTCTTAAGTAGTTTCCTTTCTCGTTAAAGGGTGATGATAAGTTATGGTTTACTTCTCTTGCTCCTGGTTCTGTGCGTAGTCCCCAGGATATGATTTACCACTTCTCTGCAAAATATTTCCCCGCTCATAAGAAACAAGCTTTTTAAGGGAGATATTTAATTTTGTGCAAATTGAATAAGAGTCTCCCACAAGCTTGGGGGAGGCTTCTACAATTACTTAATGCTTTTCCTGATCATCCTCTCAAGAAAAATGAAATACTTGATATCGATTATAATGGACTAACCGATGCTTCCAAAGACCACCTAGATAGTTGTGCTGATTGTGTTTTCAGGGAAAGAACTGTTGAGCAAGCTGAATTCCTATTGAATAATTTATTGAGTAATGATAATGATTGGACACTTCATGAACCAAGTCCTAAGCCAACTCTGAAGAAAAGGGGTATTCTATTTCTCAGTCATGAAGATATGCAAGAGGCAAAGAAATCTATGAAAGAAAAAGGTATTAAAGCTGAAGATGTTAAGAATTTACCACCTATTGAAGAAATACATGGTCTTGGTAACCCGACACAGGTAGTAGAGGTAAACTCTCTCCGTAGATTTGATGAAGGTGATATTCCTCATAATAAGTTTGTGAGTCAATGCTTGGATGAGTTTGATAATTTTATTGTTAAACAAGAAAATTTCAATGCTTATGTTAGTAGACAATTGAAACGTAATGCTTACATGCTTGACCATTTGGGTGATTATATGCTTATTAGTAAACATGCTTCCCTGGTCACCACTCGAGTAGAACAAGTACTTAAGGCACAACATGATTTGCTTAATGAGTTGAATAGTAAGAACAATGATAATGTTGTTAGGGTTATGTCTAGAGGTGGTAAAATGACCTAGGAACCTTTGTATCCTGAGGGCCATCCTAAGAGAGTTGAGCAAGATTCTCAAAGAATTAATTCTGATGCACCTAGTCCTTCTAATAAAAAGAAAAAGAAAACTGATAGGACTTTGCATTCTAGTGAACCTGCTAGAGACACACCTGAGAATCCCAATGATATTTCTATTTCTGATGCCGAGACACAATCTGGTGATGAACATGGACCTAGTGATAATGTTAATAATGATGTTCATGTTGATGCTCAACCTAGTAATGATAATGATGTAGATATTGAACCTGTTGTTGATCTTGATAACCCACAATCAAAGAATCAACGTTATGATAAGAGAGGCATTGTTGCTAGGAAAGATGGTAAAGAAAGAGAACCATGGGTTCAGAAACCCATGCCCTTTCCTCCTAAGCCATCCAACAAAAAGGATGATGAGGATTTTGAGCACTTTGCTGACATGATTAGACCTATCTTTTTGCGTATGCGCTTGACTGATATGCTTCAAATACCTCCTTATGCTAAGTATATGAAAGATATTGTTACTAATAAAAGAAAGATACTAGAAGCTGAAATCTCCACCATGCTTGCTAATTATACTTTTAAGGGTGGAATACCAAAGAAACTTGGAGATCCAGGAGTACCAACTATACCATGCTCCATTAAAAGAAACTATGTTAAAACTGCTTTATGTGATCTTGGAGCCGGTGTTAGTGTTATGCCTTTCTCTTTGTATCGTAGACTTGAATTGAATAAGTTGACACCTACTGAAATTTCTTTGCAAATGGCCGATAAATCAACTATTATACCCATCAGTATTTGTGAGGATGTGAATGTTGTTGTTGAAAACGTTACTATCTTAACGGACTTTGTTATTCTTGATATTCCCGAGGATGATAGTATGTCGATTATCCTTGGTAGACCCTTTTTTAATACTGTAGGGGCTGTTATTGATTGCAAAAAGGCAACGCCACTTTTCATGTTAATGGTAATGAGCATACGGTACACTTTCCGAAGAAACAACCTCACGTATATAGTATCAATTCTATTGGAAAAATATCAACTATTACTATTGGAGGTTTTGAATTTCCTCTACCTACTGTCAAAAAGAAATATGATATTGTTAATGTTGGGGACGTGCATATCCCCATTGAGCTAACCTAGTGTTATTTGGAAGTTCCCCGGTTTCATGTCATTCAGAAGAAGTTTGTCAATAAGACTTGATCAACCTTGTTAATGGATTCCTTTCTATGGGCATGAGATGGATGAATTTGGAAGACACAACTCTCTGTACTGACCTTTTACTTTCTGTTATTTAGACTAAATAAAGGAAAATTTGTATTTTTTCTATTTTTTTGAATTATCCGTGTAATAAAAAATGTCCCAAAAATAAAAGTTCTCCGAATGCCCTGAAAATTTAGTATGATTTTTTATAGAATATATAACAATTTCTGGCACTTAGAACACACCAGGGGGCCTCACCAGCTGGGCACAAGGGTGGAGGGCGCGACCTACCCCCCTTGGGCACGCCCCTGTCCTTGTGGGCCCCACCTGACCCCCCTCCACTTATTCCAGCACCCATACACTCCTTCTTCCTCCAGAAAAAATCACTCCATAGCTCAAACTCATGCTCTTGCTCATTTTGCTGCCATTTTCGATCCCCTTGCTCAAAGCTCCATTCACAAAACTGCTCTGGGGGATTGTTCCTCGGTATGTGACTCCTCCAATGGTATAATTAGTTTTTGTTCTAGTGCTTCATTCATTGCAATTTTTTGCTACTGTGGTGACCTCGTTCTTGAGCTTGCATGTCAAATTTATATGGTCCAAAGTAGTTTTGATGCATGATATAGCCTCTAGGCACTTGTGGGAGTAGTTGCTATCAATCTTGTTGAGTTTGGTTCACTTTTATTTTGAGTCACTAAAAATTTCAGAAATTTTCAAAGGAAGAAAATGACGAGGAGATTGTTGAGAGGCTCCTTGAGCCGGGGTTCAAAGCAACGGGAAAATTAGGAGAAGGAGAAGCCCAAGTATAATCTTCCTCGCCCCGTGGAGATTCGGCCGTGTGAATGGCCATGTGATGTATTCTTGCAGGCGGTCAGGATTTATGATGATTTCTATTATTTGGCTGGGAATGTAGGTATCACCAACTTCCTCCTCAACCAGTGTGATTAGTATCTCCTACTCACGAATAGTTTCATGCAAAATTTTCATTTTCATACTAGGAGATCACCACCCATGGTAGACTTTTACCTATATGATGAGTACAAGGAAATGACGCTTTGTGACTTTTGTGAGGTATGTAAATTACCTTATGAGGGTAGCATCAAGGAACCACGTCCTAGTGATGTGGACGATTTTATTCATGAAGTTGCCGTAGGGGAAACGAGAAGGGTGTCGGAAGCAAGAGTGGCTAGTTTACATTTTTCCTATTTTGCGCTACTACTCATTATTTGCTGGAAGATGTTTAATTGGTCGTGAGGGGAGTGGAGGCCTTAGTGCTCCAGACCTTGCCATTTTGTGCCATGCTTTACTTCGTGATAGAACTTTCAGTTTAGGCGTTATGGTTGCTAAACACTTAAGTTTAAACCATAAAAAGGGGCGTATTTTTGGAGGTATCTTGGCCTCCCTCCTTGCTAAACACTTTGAGATACCCATTAGACATTATGAAAAAGAGGAGAAACTACTACCCACTATATATTTAGATATGACAGCATGGTAGCACATAAGTTTATTCGCCATGATGTGGAAAAGAGACTCATTTATAAGTTGATATTTAGCGAAGATTCTTCCCAGATCATTACCTTGCCTGCACCTACTTTGTTCGATATTCATTCAGGCAGGTACTTTGTTTTTCCCACGAACATTTATGCATACTGGAAGGGGACACGATCCCCACCGCCAGGGACAGAGCCATCACCTGATCCATATCAAGAGTCTATTTATCAGTGGGATCAATAGGAGCTCAGTAACCAGTGGAACCCCCAGGATCCTCCTCAGTACGCTAGAGAGGGCTACTTTCATTCATGGAAGTAGACCAACTTAGGCCAAAAGCCTAAGCATGGGGGAGTATGTATTCCTAACCGACATTACGTTCATGTTCACACACTCATTTCAGTTGTAGGTGTTCATACTTTTTCATTGTACTATCCATGTTAGTTTATTTCTTTTTTCCGTTTTCTTCTTGTGTGTTTGAAAAACCTTAAGAAAAAACAAAAAAATAGTTGCAATTAGTTTACTTTCCATGCATGCTTAGTTGTAATATTAAAATAAAATCCAAAAAGATTTATCGTTCTTATTTTCCTTGTTGGGAGCTTTCTCGTGTAAATAGTTTTTCTCGTTCTTGTTTTACTTTCTTCAGAAAAACAAAAACTCCAAAAATATTTCAGTGTGTTTCTTTGAAATTATTTTCTTTATCTTTGGGCGCCAAGAGGAGAAGACCACGATGAAAATGTTTAGTGGCTCTCATATGCATTATTGTGAAGGAAATATGCCCTAGAGGCAATAATAAATTTGTTATTTTATATTACCTTATATCATGATAAATGTTTATTATTCATGCTAGAATTGTATTATCCGGAAACTTGATACATGTGTGGATATATAGACAAAACACCGTGTCCCTAGTAAGCCTCTACTAGACTAGCTCGTTTATCAAAGATGGGTAAGTTTCCAAACCATAGACATGTGTTGTCATTTGATAAACGAGATCACATCATTAGGAGAATGATGTGATGGACAAGACCCATCTGTTAGCCTAGCATTATGATCGTTCAGTTTTATTGCCATTGCTTTCTTCATGACTTGTACATATTCCTTTGACTATGAGATTATGCAACTCCTGGATACCGAAGGAATACCTTGTGTGCTATGAAACATCACAACGTAACTGGGTGATTATAAAAGTTCTCTACGGGTATCTCCAAAGGTGTTTGTTGGGTTGCCATAGATCGAGATTAGGATTTGTCACTCCGAGTATCGGAGAGGTATCTCTGGGCCCTCTCGGTAATGCACATCATGATTAGCCTTGCAAGCAATGTGACTAATGAATTAGTTGTGGGATGATGCATTACGGAATGAGTAAAGAGACTTGCTGGTAACGAGATTGAACTAAGTATGAAGATATCGACAATCGAATCTCGGGAAAGTAACATACTGATGACAAAGGGAATAACATACGTTGTCATTACAGTTTGACCGATAAAGATATTCATTGAATATGTAGGAACCAATATGAGCATCTTGGTTCCGAAATTGGTTATTGACTGGAGAGGTGTCTCGGTCATGTCTACATAGTTCTCGAACCCGTAGGGTCCGCACGCTTAACGTTCGATGACGATTATGTATTCTATGAGTTATGTGATTTGGTGACCGAATGTTGTTCGGAGTCCCAGATGAGATCACGGACATGACGAGCAGTCTCAAAATGGTCGAGATTTAAAGATTCATATATAGGATGATAGTATTCAGACACCGGAAGTGTTCTGGGGGTACCGGGTACGTATCAGGTCACCGGAAGGGGTTCCGGGCAAACCCCGGCAAGCTATATGGGCCTAATGGGCCAAGAGGGGAAACACACCAGCCACTAAGGGATTGGTGAACCCCCCTACATATGGGATGGCCAAATTGGAGAAAGAAAGGGGAAGACAGAAAGGAAAAAGGGAATAGGATTCCCCCTCCCCCCTCTTCCCTTTCTACTCCGAATAGGAATAGGAAAGGGGGGAGGCCGAATTGGGAGGACCCAAAGTAGGATTTCTCCTACTTAGGGAGCCCCCTTGGCTGCCTCTCCTCCCCTGCAGCCTATATATATGTGGGGGGGCACCGCTAGAACACACAACAAACATTGTTAGCCATGTGCGGCGCCCCCCTCCACAGTTTACGCCTCTGGTCATATTCACGTAGTGCTTAGGCGAAGCCTGCGAGGATCACTTCACTATCATCATCACGACGCCATCATGCTTATGAAACTCTCCCTCGACACTTTGCTGGATCAAGAGTTCGAGGGATGTCATCGAGCTGAATGTGTGCATAACTCAGAGGTGCCATAGGTTCGGTGCTTGATCGGTCAGAACGACAAGAAGTTCGACTACATCAACCGCGTTGTCAAACACTTCCGCATTCGGTGTACGAGGGTACATGGACACACTCTCCCCCTCTCGTTGCTATGCATCTCCTAGATAAATCTTGCATGAGCAAAGGAAACTTTTGAAATTGCATGCTACGTTCCTCAACATATTGTTGATCTAACAAAGAGCCCATATTATCTTGTCTTCTCCTTTGAATAAATGGTTGCTTGTTCCAGCTTAGTCCAATGCACGTGCACTATTATTATTATGCACATTGTTCGGTCGTGCGAGTGAAAGGCAATAATGACGATATATGATGAAATGATTGAGGTGAGGAAAAGCTGGTATGAACTCGTCCTATCTTGTTTTTTGTAAATATGATTAGTTCATCGTTCCTGATTCAGCCAATTATGAATGAAACATTTTTGCAATGACAGTTAGAGATTATAGTTACTCATGCCATGCTTAATTATCTAGGAGTTTATAATGGTTTACCTTTCATGCAAACATGAAAATTAAAATAGTTGTGATGTAGTATGATAGGATGGTATCCTCCTTTGAATGATTCGAGTGGCTTGACTTGGCACATGTTCACGCATGTAGTTGAAACAAAATCAACATAGCCTCCATGATATTTATGTTCATGGTGATTTATATCCTACTCATGCTTGCACTCAATGTTGGTTAATCTCAATGCATGTTTATGACTGTTGTCACTCTCTAGTTGGTCGCTTCCCAGTCTCTTTCTAGCCTTCACTTGTACTAAGCGGGAATATTACTTGTGCATCCACTTCCATAAACCCAAAGTTGTTCCATATGAGTCCACCATAACTTCCTATATACGGTATTTACCTACCATTCCAAGTAAATTTGCAAGTGCCAAACTCTAAACCTTCAAATGATAATTTGTTTTGTATGCTCGAATCGCTCATGTACCAACTAGGGCTGTCAATATATTCCATGCTAGGTGGGTTATTCTCACGATGAGTGGACTCTGCTCATCATACACGAGAAAATGACTGGTAACCGGGATGCCCAGTCCCGTGCTCAAATCAAATCAAAATAATTGCAAACAAAACTCCCCCTGGACTGTTGTTAGTTAGACGGTACCGGTTGCTTCGGACAAGCCATGGAATGTGCCTGTTGGTGGTGGGGGTATAAACTTTACCATTTTGTTTGGGAACCGCCTATAATGTATGTACCATGGAAGATACCGAGATGTCTTAGTTGTTATGTTGACAATGAAATCATACGGCACAAAATATTACTTATCTCTATTTCAAAACTCAGGCCCTGGCACCTCTGCAAATCCCTGCTTCCCTCTGCGAAGGGCCTATCTATTTACTTTTATTGTTGAGTCATCATCCTCTTATAAAAAGCACTAGTTAGAGAGCATCACTGTCATTTGTATGCATTTTTATTAATTCATAATGAATATGAGTATGACTATGACTAGATCTCTTTTACCATTAATTACAATGTCTAGTCAGTCCCTGATTTTTAGGGGTGCTCTGCATTTATGTTTTGCTGACTCGGAAAGGGCTAGCGAGATACCATCTTGTTATATCATATCATGATTGTTTTGAGTAAGTGTTGTCATCCGAGATTTATTATTATTGCTCGCTAGTTGATCATGCCATTGATATGAGTAAATGTGAGACCTAAATGTTATTTTGAATATGGTTAGTTCATAATATATGCCGAAAACTTGAATGCTGGCTTTACATATTTGCAACAACAAGATCAAATGGAGTTTGTAAGAGTTTTTCTTTATCACTTTCAGTTTGTCAACTGAATTTCTTGAGGAAAAGAACTGGGTTAAGCTTGGGGGAGTTGATACGTCTCCATCGTATCTACTTTTCCAAACTCTTTTGCCCTTGTTTTGGACTCTAACTTGCATGATTTGAATGGAACTAACCCGGACTGACGCTGTTTTCAGCAGAATTGCCATGGTGTTATTTTTGTGTAGAAATAAAAGTTCTCAGAATGACCTGAAAATCCATGGAGAATATTTCTGGAAAATATAAAAAATATTGGCGAAAGAATCAAGTGAAGGGGGCCCACACCCTGACCACAAGGGTGGGGGCGCGCCCACCCCCTAGGGGGTGGCCTCCGTCCTTGTGGGCCCCCTGGACCTCCACCGACCTCAACTCCAACTTCATATATTCATGTTCGGGGACAAAGAATCAGAGAGAATGATTCATCGCATTTTACAATACGGAGCCGCCGCCAAGCCCTATTCTTCCTCAGTAGGGCACATCTAGAGTCCGTTCGGGGCTTCGGAGAGGGGAATCCGTCACCATTGTTATCATCAACCATCCTCCATCACCAATTTCATGATGCTCAACGCCGTGCATGAGTAATCCCATCATAGTCTTGCTGGACCGTGATGGGTTGGATGAGATTTGCCACGTAATCGAGTTAGTTTTGTTAGGGTTTTATCCCTAGTATCCACTATTTTCTAACATTGATGTTGCTATGACTTTGCTATGCTTAATGCTTGTCACTAGGGCCCGAGTGCCATGATTTCAGATCTGGACCTATTATTTTTTCATGAATCTATTTGTGTTCTTGATCCTATCTTGCAAGTCAATAGTCACCTACTACGTGTTATGATCCGGCAACCCTGGAGTGACAATAGTCGGGACAGTTCCCGATGATGACCGTAGTTTGAGGAGTTCATGTATTCACTAAGTGCTAATGCTTTGGTCTAGTACTCTATTAAAAGGAGGCTTATAACCCTTAGTTTCCAATAGGACCCCCGCTGCCATGGGAGGGTAGGACAAAAGATGTCATGCAAGTTCTTTTCCATAAGCACGTATGACTATATTCATAATACATGCCTACATTATATTGATGAATTGGAGCTAGTTCTGTGTCAACCTATGTTATAACTGTTGCATGATGAATGCCATCTGACATAATTATCTATCACTGATCCGTTGCCTACGAGCTCATTTCATATTGATCTTTGCTTCGTTACTTTTCAGTTGCCACTGTTACGATTTCTACAAAACTGCTAATATTACTTTTGCCACTATTACCATTACTTCCATACTACTTTGCTACTAAATATTTTGCTGCAGATATTATGTCTTTCAGGTGTGGTTGAATTGACAACTCAGCTGCTAATACTTGAAAATATTATTTGGCTCCCCTTGTGTGGAATCAATAAATTTGGGTTGAATACTCTACCCTCGAAAACTGTTGCAATCCCCTATACTTGTGGGTTATCACCCTCCTGCGCCAATCCATGGCGCCTGGCTTTCTGCCATGGCACACATTTCCGCGCCCTCCGCATCCGCCACCAACCATGTGCAATGCATACAGCATACATGGCGGAAACTCCAGGAGCGAAGAAGCTAGTGGAATGGCAGTCATCGCCCCGTGAACATGGAACATGGGTAGCCCACAAATCATGGCTTAAATCTTCCCCATAACGTCTTACAAGACACACGGAAAAGACGAAAACTGACTCATGCACAGGTTAAATAAGAAGCAAAGAAAACATCAAGGGATAAGCTATGACAAGCCCCTACCTGTGTACCTGATGGGGCCTACCCCAATGATGCTCGAAAGCATGTTCGGGCCAGGGCTGGGGGCTCCTGTTGGTGCAACAAACCTTGGCGTATGTTGCCCGGACTGTACACAGGCACAAGGGCAAGGCCGCGGCAACAAGACAAGACCAAGCTGAAGAGATAGCTCTTTGAGAAATCAAAGGTCGGATCAAGAAGACAAAGACAAGACAAAAGAGAAAGATATTGACACGTCTCCAATGTATCTACAATTTTTTATTATTCCATGCTATTATATTATCTATCTTGGATGTTTTATATGCAATTATATGCTATTTTATATGACTTTTGGGACTAACCTATTAACCTAGAGCCCAGTGCCAGTTTCTGTTTTTCCTTGTTTTTGAGTTTCGCAGAAAAGGAATATCAAATAGAGTCCAATTGACCTAAAACTTTACGACAATTGTATTCGGACCAAAAGAAGCCCACATAGTACCAGAGATGCACCAGAAGAGTCCCGAGTCCACCACAAGGGTGGAGGGCACCCCCACCCCCCTAGGGCACGCCCTACGACCTTGTGGGCCCCTCATGGATTCCCCTAAATTGTTCTCGATGCCAACACCTCATATATATCCCCAAACCTCAAGAACAGAACCTAGAACGGGAGTTCCACTGCCGCAAGCCTCTGTAGCCACCAAAAACAAATCGAGACCCTGTTCTGGCACCCTGTCAGAGGGGGAAATCATCACCGGTGGCCATCTTCATCATCCCGAAGCTCTCCATGACGAGGAGGGAGTAGTTCACCCTCGGGGCTGGGGGTATGTACCAGTAGCTATGTGCTTGATCTGTCCCTCTCTCGTGTTCTTGATTTGGCACAATCTTGATGTACCGTGGGCTTTGCTATTATAGTTGGATCTTATGATGCTTCTCCCCCTCTACCTTGTTGTAATGGATTGAGTTTTCCCTTTGAAGTTATCTTATCAGATTGAGTCTTTAAGGAATTGAAAACACTTGATGTATGTATTGCATGTGCTTATCTGTGGTGACAATGGGATATTCACGTGATCTACTTGATGTATGTTCTGGTGATCAACTTGCGGGTTCTGTGACCTTGTGAACTTATGCATAGGGGTTGGCACAGTTTTCATCTTGACTCTCTAGTAGAAACTTTGGGGCACTCTTTGAAGTTCTTTGTGTTGGTTTGAATAGATGAATCTGAGATTGTGTGATGCATATTGCATAATCAAACCCGCGGATACTTTTGCTGACATTGGAGTATCTAGGTGACATTAGGGTTTTGATTGATGTGTGTCTTAAGGTGTTATTTTAATGCAAACTCTAGGGCTGTTTGTGACACTTATAGGAATAGCCCAATAGATTGATCTGAAAGAATAACTTTGAGGTGGTTTCATACCCGACAATAATCTCTTCGTTTGTTCTCCGCTATTAGTGACTTTGCAGTGACTCTTTGTTGCATGTTGAGGGAATTGTTATATGATCTAATTATGTTATCATTGTTGAGAGAACTTGCACTAGTGAAAGTATGAACCGTAGGCCTTGTTTCGAAGCATTGCAATACCGTTTTCACTCACTTTTGTTACTTTCTACCTTGCTGTTTTTATATTTTCAGATTACAAAAACCTATACCTACCATCCATATTGCACTTGTATCACCTTCTCTTCACCGAACTAGTGGACATGTACAATTTACCATTGTATTGGGTGTGTTGGGGACCCAAGAGACTCTTTGTTATTTGGATGCAAGGTTGTTTGAGAGAGACCATCTTCATCCAACACCTCCCACAGAATGATAAACCTTAGGTCATCCACTTGAGGGAAATTTTCTACTGTCCTACAAAACTCTGCACTTGGAGGCCAAACAACGTCTACAAGGATAAAGTTGCATAGTAGACATCAAGCTCTTTTCTGGCGTCGTTTCTGGGGAGGCTAGATAAGCGGCACTAACACCCCGTCAACTAAGCTCTTTTCTGGCACCATTGTCGGGGAGGTTAGTTCTTGAAGGTATATCTTTAGATCTTGCAATCGAATCTTTTTGTTTCTGTTCTATCACTAGTTCATTCTATAAAATAAAACTACAAAAAAATGGAATTGAGGTTGCCTCATATGCTTCCTCTTTATAATGTGTTCCGTGAAAATAAGGATTCCGATAATTGTGCTTAATTGCTAGAAGAAAAATGTGTAAAAAATGTTTGGCACTAAATATTTGAATGATGAGCATGATTGCAATGTTGTTAGTATAAATTCCTTGATTATCCATGATGCTAATGATATGCAAAGCCACAAGCTTGGGGATGCTATGTTCGATGAAGATGATATTTTTTTTGTCCCCCAAGTTTTGATGAGCAAAATTATTATGATGATAGCATGCTTCCTATTTATGATGTTTATGTGGATCAAAGTGGGTTTCGAAGAGTGTCAACTTTAGGAAGTAATGATCCCACTATTTCGGAGGGTGATGAATCTTATTGTAATAATTATGAAAGTGGATTTGGAGAGGTCATGACTTTATTTAGTGATGAATCCACTATTTCGGAAGAGATTCCAATTGATTATGAGAATGAAGTTGCTATCTATGATGATTATTGTGATGAAATGTATGCTATATAGAATAATGATAACCATGAAACTTGTCATCTTGATTTTAATTTTCAATTGGATTATGCCTCACATGATAGTTATTTTGTTGAGTTTGCTCCCACTACTATTCATGAGAATAAATTTGTTTATGTGGAGAGTAGTAAAATTTCTATGCTTGTAGATCATCAAAGTAATGCTTTATGTGATGGTTATATTGTTGAATTCATTCATGATGCTACTAAAAATTATTATGAGGGAGGAGTATATGCTTGTAGGAATTGCAATAATATCAAGTTTCCTCTCTATGTGCTTAAAATCTTGAAGTTTTGCTAGTTTTACCTTCCTATGCTAGTTGATTCTTGTTCCCATAAGTTATTTTCTTACAAAATCCCTAGGCATAGGAAGTGGGTAAAGCTTAAATGTGCTTGTCATATGCTTCATGATGCTCCCATTATGTTTCAATCCCTATCTTCTATGTGAGCATCATTGAAATCATCATGCCTAGATAGAAAGGCATTAAAGAAAAGCGCTTGTTGGGAGACAACCCAACATTTATACCTACTATTTTGGTGTGTTCACACGAGTATGCTACCGTATTAATCATGTTTTATAGCTTTTGTTTCAATAAAGTGCCAAGTAAGACCTTTGGGATGGCTTACGGTGATAGTTGATTTGATCTTGCTGAAAAATAGAAACTTTTGTGCCTAGGAGATTAGTTTCCATATTTAACAGAAGCGCGATAAAATAATGACTCTTTTTGCAGAGGATTAATAAACAAATTTCTTAGGACTTCCTAATTTCTCAGGATTTTTGGAGTTACATAAGTATTCGAAATCTCTAGATTACTACAGATTGTCCTATTTTTTACAGATTCTGTTTTCAATGCATAGTTTGCTTGTTTTCTAGTTTCTATGACTTGTATTGCTTAATATAAATTATAGAAATGATAGGGAATAGTAGGCATAATGTGAGAAAAAATATGAATCTTGTCTTGGTTATTTGATTTATTATACTAATTAACGGAGCTTACGAGTTATCTGCTAAGTTTTGTGTTGTGAAGTTTTCAAGTTTCGGGTAAAGTTTTTATGGACTACAGAATAAGGAGTGGAAAGAGCCTAAGCTTGGGGATGCCCAGGGCACCCCAAGGTAATATTCAAGGACAACCAAGAGGCTAAGCTTCGGGATGCCCTAGATGGAATCCCTCTTTCGTCTTCATTCATCGGTAACTTTACTTGGAGCTATATTTTTATTCACCACATGATATGTGTTTTGCGTGGAGCGTCATTTTCTTTTATTAGGATTTGCTTGCTGTTATTTATAGTAATGTTTTGCATCTTTTAGTTCAATTAAAAGGTCAAGTATAACCTTTACCATGCTTATTTTTCAAGTCCATATGTTGCTGTTTTAAAAACAAAAAGTATGCTGTTATGTTTCGAATATTTGTAAATAATTAGAACATGACAAAATCTTGAAATTTTTACACAATGAGTAACAAAAAATTATCTACGGTGTGGTCATTTTTCAGAATTTTGGAAGTTAAAGAAATATGATTCCTCTTGCATTCTTTACAGACTATCCTGTTTAGACAGATTGCTTTTATGATTACATTGTTTGCATATGTTTGCTTGTTTAATGATTCTATTTGAGGATAGGAGTGTTAAATATGTAGAGGCATTTAGTAGGCAATATCAAATAATAATTTTTGTGATTTTCTATAGTAGATAATGATAAGGTTTAGCATGGATTTATACTAACTTATCTCATGACTTCTTGTTGAGTTTTGTGTGGATGAAGTTTTTAAGATTTAGGGAAACTGTGATATGAAAGGAATTAAGGAGACACAAAAGCTCAAGCTTGGGGATGCCCAAGGTATCCCTAATTAATATTTCAAGAAGTCTCAAGCATCTAAGCTTGGGGTTGCCCCGGTTGGCATCCCACCTTTCTCCTTCAACAACTGACAGTTAGTATCAGTTGAGCCTAAGTTTTTGCTTCTTCACATGATATGTGATATCCTTCTAGTGTCACTTTATTTTGTTTTGCATTCTGTTTGGCTCGGGGCTGACTCATCACCACCGAGGAGGCAACCGCTCCACTTCGCCAACAAGTCCCTCCGCCCTCCAGTGCCTATCCATGGTGCTAGGCTTTCTGTCATGGCACTCATTCCGGCGCCATATGCACCCGCCAGCAACCTAGCGCAATGCATGCAGTGTACGTGGCGGAAATGGCAGGGGCAGTGGGATGAGTAAAATGGTAATTACCTCCCCACAAACATGGGGCGTGGGTGGCCCGCGGGCCATTACATAAAGTACCCCACGTCGTTCTGCACGACGCATGGAAAAATCGAAAACTGATTCAATCACAGGTTAATGAAGAAGCAAAGACGATATCAAGAAGGACAAGTAACCCATTGAAGTTTAGCCGAAGTGATCGCCTATGTATTTGTTGGGGACTACCCCAATGATGCCTAGAGACATGTATGGGCTAGGCCCGGGGGCTCCTATCGGTGCGACAAAGATGTGCACTTGTTGACCAAACCTATACATAGGTGTGCTGGCATCGCATGTTCGACCACAAGCATACAAAGAGAGACCAAGACAGAGAAACAACTCTTTGTGAGATCAATAAGCGGGTCAAGAAGACCAAGTCAACATACAAGACAGCAAGGCATCACCTTGGGAAGGCCTCCCTTGCCGGGCAGGAGAGCCCGGCGAGGTCGAGACCACCCCAAGGACAAGTCCAAGATTGCCCGGGAAGGCTTGTCTGGGCTGCTAAGGGCAGGAAATCCCGCCAAGGAACCACCGCTCCACCACTCCACCGCACAACAACGCAAATAACTTGTCAATGCAGTGTCGAGTCCCCAGGTGATTAAGTGGCCTCCACTAAGCACGTGGCAGCCTGTTGGAAGACAGATTACAATCACATGACACATGTCCAGAGGCATGTCGAACAGATACGAAGAAGAGGATTAAGCGGCACAACAGGTTTGCCGGGCTTCACCCTCAGCATGACACCTGGCAGTGCATTTAATGCACTTTGTCCTAACTGCGAGAGTTAGGTATGATAGCACTGTTTGCTATCTAATCACTAGATAAAGACCATTTTGCTACTTTGGTTACCCTTAAGCTATAAAAGGAGGTCCAAGGCAACATAGAAAGGGATACGGACCCCCTCACACTTGTACGCACATAGCTGCTTCCTCGAGGCAATGTTGTCGGGCTTGAGCGTTGCATGTTTTCTTGTGATTCCATCATCCAATCCAACAAAAGAAGGAGCAGGGTTTTACGCCTCATGATAGCCCGAACCTGGGTAAAAACCACTAGTGTCATTGCCATCTCGTTGCCCCATAGCTTCCACTCTTGTTGCAACATGATCTCCACCTTGTCGAACCACAAGGGGCTCATGGCCCCATAGGTTATCGTGTCCACCCATGACATCTTCACCGCTCCACCGCACAGCAATGCAAATCTCTTATCAATGTGGTGTCGAGTCCACAAATGATTTATTGTCCTCCGCTAAGCATGTGGTGGCCCGTTGGAAGACAGATTACAATCATATGGCACCCGTCCAGAGGTGTGTCGAATAGATAAGCAAAAGAGGGTTAAGCGTCACGACAGGCTTGCCAGGCTTCACCCTCAGCATGACACCTAGCAGTGCATTTAATGCACTTTCACTGGTACCGTGAGGTGCTATACAAAATTTTTTTAACCCCTTTCTGCAACGGTGTTTTGAACCGTCGCCAAATGAGTGACTGCGATGGGGGGATCCTTCCCACGTGACCCAGAAACCGTCGGGGATAGGGAGCCTTGATGCATAGAGTTGTCCCTATAAAACTATTTCTGATATCTCAAATATCCTAAACGCTTCATCCCTGCAACTCGTTTGTGCTTGCATTTCCATCGCAGTCGGTATTCTGTGGTGCTACGTTTACGATGCGCGACCCATCACAAACAGTTCAAAATATAGAAGCAGACAATCACACACATTTACTTTTCCTTGACTGGATGCAATTCGATGTAAGAGCGCATACAGTTGTCCCTATAAAACTATATGCGAAGCTTGAATACATCCCACAGGATTCATCCGTCGTACCCGTGTCGAATGAAGACCTATCGCACGCGTTCTTCTATGACCAAACGTTTGCAATGCGCATAACATCATAAACTGTCCATAATTGTGAAGCATGTGTGATAAGGTGACTTTTGCAAACATTTAATAAGAAAGAACTATGTGCGATCTTGTTGTTAATCGCACACATTTTTCCTTAGCTGATCATGTGTGCGGTAGAGATTGATCGCACACGTAGTGGATCCGAGAAACGTGTCTGATCTCCATGTCTATCGTAGCTATTTCACTTTCGCAAACTGTGTGCAGTGTAATCCCTAATTTTATCCCAAATTTAAAAATCACATGAAGACCTATCCCTAATTATATGCACTGCTAGGTGTCATGCTGAGGGTGAAGCCCGACAAGCCTGTCGTGCTGCTTAATCCTCTTCTGCTTATCTGTTCGACATGCCTCTGGACGGGTGTCATATGATTGTAATCTATCTTCCAATGGGCCGCCACATGCTTAGTGGGGCCACTTAATCATCTGGGGACCCGACACCACATTGACAATTGATTTGTGTTATTGTGTGGTGGAGCGGTGGAGCGGTGGTGCCTTGGCGGGATTTCCTACCCTTAGCGGCCCCATCAAGCCTATCGGGGCAATCTTGGACTTGTCCTTGTGGTGGTCTCAACCTAGCCGGGATTTCCTGCCCGGGAAGGGAGACCTTCCGAAGGTGATGCCTTGCTGTCTCATATGTTCACTTGGTCTTCTTGATCCGCTCATTGATCTCACAAAGAGCAGTTTCTCTGTCTTGGTCTCGTTTTGTATGCTTGTCGTCGGACATTTGGACATGAATGATTCAAAGCAATAGTCTATAGTTTGACATGAAGACATAAATACTCAAGCATACCAACAAGAAACCATGTCTTTCAAAAGATCAATGCTAAAGAAAGTTATCCTTTGCCCATTATGCTCAATCACTGATCCATTCATGAAACACATTCAACATTAGCTACATCCAATGCACAAGTTTGACAATAGTGCTCTTTATTTGGTGCTTTGTAATAGGAGATGGAGACTCAAAATATTTTTTTTGCATAATAGTAAAAAGGTAGGCCCTTCGCAAAGGAAAGCATAGATTTGCAGAGGTGTCAGAGCTCAAGGCTTAAATTAGAGATAAAATTATTTTGAGAGGTCTGCTTTTCCTTTCAAAGAAAACTATCAAGAATATTCAATATCTACCATGCTAAACAAATTATAGGTTGTTCCCCAACATAAAATGAAGTTTATTTTCTTTCCACCATTCTTTCACAACCACGTCCAGCCGTATCCATGGGAGCCTTCAATACCAACACTTTCCAAGGAATTTACTATTATCATCATATCATTTTTTTTCATTTTGGGACTGGGCATTCATATTACCTGCCACACTCTCGTGCAATGACAAGTGAATAAACACTCATCATGAGAATAAAATGCCTAGCATGGAAAATATTGGCCACCCCTACCGTTTCATGAGTGGTACGGGCACACAAAACATAAATTTATTTTGAAAAATTAGAGTTGGCACATGCAAATTTACTTGGAACGACATGGAAATACCGCATATAGGTAGGTATGATGGAATCATTTGACACAACTTTGAGTTGGTACACGCAGCGTTCCCACTTGGTACAAATGAAGGCTAGCAAATAGATTGAGAAATGACCAACGAAAAAGCAAAAACTGTCATAAACATGCATTGAACATAACTAACACTGAATAGTGCACCATAAGTAGGATGTAACTTCGTTGCATAACAACTGACTTTATGTGCATGCATAGGGAATCACAAACCCTAACACCAATATTCTTACTAAACCACAATTACTCACTATAACGACCCACATATTATCATCTCCGTATCGCAAAACTATTGCAAGGAATCAAACTTATCATATCCAATGATCTATATGAATGTTTTTATTATATCCCTCTTGAATATTCATCACTTCGGGACCAAATTCATATCTTGTGCAAATTACTATTACTATTATCAAATCTCAAAAAGGTTGTAGCAACCCGATCCCAATGGACCGTAGTCGCTGTGCTTAAGTGTCAACCATGTATCGGTATTGCTGACACACACAGTACTCGAGAATTTATAACAGAGTTCAATCACAAACTTATTACATCGAGGGTATCATAAAGAGTACTTATTACAATAACATGGCTGAAGGCCATCTAAATAAGATAACTATGGAAGCATCTAAGATAAATGAGTCCATCCAACTCCACGGCAAAACTGAGTGCATGACAACGACCTATCGCACCTTACTCTTCATCTGAAAATTCAGCAACATGATATGTTACAGCCATGTAGGTCAGCACATAGAATATGCTGGAAAGATAACACAATAGAGCAAAGAACAAATAACAGCTATCACTACATGCATATATGGTTGCTGGAGGCTCTACGGTTAACATTTGCATAAAGCTAATTTTTCCCTACAACAAAGGAATACATTTTATTTAACTACAAAGTTTATGTCATTATTGAGAAGATTCCTCCAACTCAATCCCAAAATAGTAATTAGTAACCCAACAAACTCATTAAGTAAAGTGATGAGATCAATCAATAATTCAAATACCAGATACTCAAGATGTTCATAACCGGGGACACAGCTAACCATGATTAGTTTATACACTCTGCAGAGGTTTGCGCACTTTTCCCCTACATCTGCTAGCCTACCACTGAAAGAGGTCACACAACTTACTCAACTACGCTAGAGCCCATAATGGCTTGTGGCTGCACACGGAAGTTTCAGAGCATGAATAATATTATGATCCCTTTGAGCCTGGGTGGCATTCCTTCGGATGATCACACAGGTTTCCAGGATATCCTAGGACAACACCGGAGTGCTCCAGGTGCCCGCAACCAGTCCACCTACACATGTATTAAAATAGCCACCTTAAGTTTCCCTTAGTTATTATTAACTCTCACATCTTTCATGAATCTCACATACCAATCCACGTCTACAGGCATAGCAAAGCAGTATAAGCATAACGTATAATACCCGGGGTTTGATCTAAGTCAATAAGTTCGTACCTCATCAACTACTTCCCACACCCACATGTTATCAAATCATACATAAGCACTCAAGCATAAGATGCAAAGGTAAAAGTAAAGAGCTTCGATTTGCAAAAAGAATCAATCAAATCGGAGATACGAAACTCAAACTATGATCAAAAGAATTTCAAATTCAAATCTTCTTGAAACAAAATTTTAAATTTTCAAAATCATGTTCAAGTTGTTTATCTGGACAGAGGGGAACAAGATGAAGATTTTGGCATTGGTTTCATTGGATTTGGACAAACGAACAAAAAGTAGCGAGGGATTTAAGATCAGGGACTAATCTATAAGAAAACTGATCGCGGATAGGTCCCTAGCTGAAAAATAGATTGAAAAGGAAAATTTAACGGACAAACGTTCGCTGCAGAACCTAATCTAATGAAAATTGTTCGCTACCGAGAACTAATGGACGAACGTCTGCTAAATAAACTAACCAAAAAAATAAACCAATCGAACCGGGAAAAACCGAAGAAAACCGATCTAGGGTTTATATCGAAAAAACCGGCGAGATCCGGCGGCGGCAGTTGCGGCGGCTTCTGCGGCGACGGCGGGGTGGGGCAGTGGCGACGGCGGTGCAGCTACGCGGCGGCGGAGTGCGACGGCGAGGCGGCGAGCGGTGGCGGCTGCTACTGCTTCGATGATGAGAGGGGGGTCGTGCCATCTTTTAAAGGAGGCGGGGAAGGCGGTGGCTTGGGGAGGGGGCAAGGGAGCGTTGGTGGTGCAGTCCGAGCCGAACTCGGCGGCGACGCGAGCGGGAGTCCGTCCCGGGGACAGGGACGAGGCGGTGGCGGCTGGGCCGTGGCCTGGCGCTAGCTGGGCCGACCCAGTTTTGGCGGGAACTTTTTTTCTTAAATAAATTTCACTGCGAATAAAAATTTCAAATAAAATAAAATAAAAATTCTAAAATTCCAGAAATAATTTTCAAGGTCCTCTCCTAATATTTAGGACAAAGTGACCATTTTTCTGGGCTAAAATGCAATTTTTCCCTAATTTAACCGAATAAGATATCAAATAAAATTCAAATAAAATATATTTCTATTCAAAATTAAATTTCCATTATTTCCTTGATGTTTTGACGAATTCATATTATCTTCTCGTATTATTTTATTTATTTTGAAATAATTGGAAATATAATTTCAAATAAAAATCACTTTGATCCAAATTACCAATTTTGAAAATTCAAAAATGGAATTTAATGAAAACCTCCAACTCTCTCAAATGGTCCTTGAGTTGCTTAAGGTCTCTTGGATCTAAATGTCCAAATAAATCAAGTTCAAAAATGCTCAAACCATGGATGCATATGATGACCTAATGATTAACATCCAAATTGAAAATTGGGATGTTACAAACCTACCCCCCTTCAAATGAATCTCGCCCTCGAGATTCGGGTTGGCTAGCAAAAAGGTGTGTGTGGTCCTTCTGTAGGTCTTCTTCCTCGGTATGGTGGCTCTGTTGGCAAACTCGAGAATCTTGACAGGTTTCTCCTCATAGGTTAGGTCACTCTCCAACTGAATTGCTTCTAGGGGCACTGTATCTCTTAGAGGAATATCGGCCATCTCCTCATGGCACTTCTTCAACTGGGAAACGTGAAACACATGGTGTACACCTGACAAACTTTCGGGTAATTCCAACTTGTAGGCAACTTCACCCATACGTTCCAAAACTCGGTATGGTCCTACAAATCTTGGTGCTAACTCTCATTTGACTCCTAATCCTTTAGCTCCTCGAAGTGGTGACACACGAAGATATGTTGTAGCGGCCCGACATCAGACGGTCAAGTCTCTGTGCTTAAGTGTCATCCATGGACCGGTAATGCTGACACACACAGTACATAAAGGATTTATAACAGAGTAGCAATCACACACTTATTACATCGATAGTCTCCAAAGAGAACTTATTACAATAAATATGGGTTAAGGCCATCTAAATAAGATAACAGCGGAAGGCTTGGAAGATAAAGTGAGTCCATCAACTCCAATGGCATAGCTGAGTGCACGACAACGACCTAGTGCACCTTACTCTTCATTTGAAAAGTCTGCAACATGATATGTAGCAGCCCGAAAACGGGTCAGGACATGGAATATGCTGGCAATATAACATAGTAGAGCAATGAACAAGATCAATTCTATCACTACATGCATATATGGCTGGTGGAGGCTCTATGGTTATAATGTTTTGCGAAAAGCCAATTTTTCCCTACAACAAAGGAATATGTTTTATTTAATTATCATGGTAGTTGAACAACATTGAGAGGGTTCCTACAACTCAATCCCTAATTAAAAGTAATTATCAACCAGCAAATTAATTTAGAGTGATGAGATCCACATGATAATTCAAGAACCAGATACTCAAGATGTCCATAACCTGGGACACGGCTAATCATGATTAGTTTGTACACTCTGCAGATGTTTGCGCACTTTTCCTCACAAGACTTAGTCTCCTCCGTTGGATTTCTCGCACTACATGGTGTTTGAGAAACGGATGACCGAGACACAGTCTTTCAGAAACATTAACTCTTTACTCTGGGTGGACATTTACACCTACTTTCCCCTACATTTGCAAGCCCACCACTGAAAGAGGTCATGCAACTTACTCAACTATGCTAGAGCCCTTAATAGCTTGTGGTTGCACACGGAAGTTTCTAGCAAGAATAATCTTATGATCCCTTTGAGCCTGGGTGGCGAACCATAGGATGATCACACGGGTATTCTGGGTTATCCTAGGACAACACTGGATTCTCCAGGTGCCCGCAACCAATCCACCCAGATGTGTATTTAAGTAGCCACCTTAAGTTAACCATTAATTAACAAACTGACATCTATAATGGATACACTCAAACCCAAACCACGTCTACGAGCATAGCACGGCAATATAGGCATAACGTAGAAGTAACTCCCATGGGTTTGATAATAAAAGGGCAATTGGTTCTACCTCATCATCTACTTCCAAATACCCATATCCTAATCACATCCTAATCCTGCAATATTTGAGGATCGAAACTAATGCATAAAAACTGGGTATGAAAAGAGTATGATCAATGTGTTACTTTCCTTGCTGACGATCTGCAAAACCTAGTGACTCCTAGTAGCATGCTTTGCACTCCGAGAATTCTACCGTGAACAAACAATAGCATACATAAGCACTCAAGCATAGATGCACGGGTAAAACTCAAATAAGAAGATCGAATCTAAAAACTCAACTGAAAAGATTCAATGTGCAAGAAGAATCAATCGAATCAGAGCTACGGAACTGAAACTACGGTCAAAAGAATTTCAAATTCAAATCTGCTGGAAACCAAAATTTTAAATTGTCAGAACCATGTTCAAGTTGATTAAACAGACAGAGGGGTTCGAGATGAAGATTTTGGCGTTGGTTTCACTGGATTTGGATAAACGGTTAATAAAATGGCAAGGGTTCGAAAATCCGGGGCTAATCTGCGATAAAAATAATCGTGGATAGGTCCCTGGCCGAAAAAGAAAATAAAAAGAAAAGACTAACGAATGAACGTTCACTGTCTAAACCTAAACGGCGAACGGCGTTCGTTAAAACAAATGAACGAACGAACGTCCGCTAAATAAATAAACCGGCGAAAAACTGAACCAATCTAACTAAAAAAATAAACCAATCTAGGATTTTTTTAAGAAAATGACAGTTCTTACCTAAAAACCAAAAAAACCAACGGCGGCTCGAGGTCAACGGTGGCGGCGGGGCAGTGAGATCTGGCGGGCGGGGCGTTGTCCAGCGGCGTGCGGCACGCAGGCGGTGGCGGGAGGCGCGGTGCAGGCGGCGACGAGCGGCGGCGGCAGGCGGGCGCTGCTGCTGCTGTTGGCGGTGGCGGCGATGGTGAGAGGCGACGGGGGGGCGGCGGTATATATAGGAGGGGGGCGTGTCTTGGGGAGGGGGCCGGCCCAAGGTGGATTCCGGCTCGGACTATGCCTCGGCGTCCGTGCCGGCGACGGCACGATGCGAGGGAGGCGGCGCGGGGAACAGACCGGCTGGGCTGCGGCCTAGTGCGGTCCGGTTTTTTGTTTTTAAACAGATTCCGCCGAGAAAAATCCTAATAAATATAAAAAATTATAAAAATGCCAAAAACAATTTTCACCGTCTAAATAGAATAGTTAGAACTTAGTGCACATTTTCTTGGCCTAAAATGCAATTTAAAAAAATGCTTATTTTTTCTAGTTGAATTAAAATGGCAATAAAATCCAAATAAAATTATTTATTTGATTTTAATATTTTTCATCCAATATTTCATTTATTTTGGAGAAGTCATATTATCTCCTCTCATATATTTTAATATGAAATATTTTCGGAGAGGAAAAATAATTAAAACCAAAATGATCCTTGTTTCGATATTTGACGAAATTCAAATATGAAAATGGTGAAATCCCCAACTCTCTCTAAGGGTCCTTGAGTTGCTTAGAATTTTCGAGGATCGCAAAGCAAACTGCAATAAAATATTATATGCATGTTTGACCTATGTATAACATTCCAAAATGAAAATTTGGGATGTTACAAACCTACCCCCCTTAAAATGAATCTCGTCCTCGAGATTAGGTTTGGCTAGAAAATAGGTGTGGGTGGTCTTTCCGTAGATCATCCTCTCGTTCCCAGTTGGCTTCATCCTCGGTATGGTGGCTCCACTAAACTTTGCAAAACTTGATAACCTTGCTGCGTGTCACTCGGCTGGCAACCTCAAGAATCTTGACTAGTTTCTCCTCATAGGTCAGATCACAATCCAACTGAATTGCTTCCAGGGGCACTATATCTCTCAGAGGGATATCGGCCATCTCTGGATGGAATTTCTTCAACTGGGAAACGTGAAACACATCATGAACTCCTGACAGTCCTTCGGGTAACTCCAACTTGTAGGCTACTTCTCCCATACGTTCCAAAACTCAATATGGTCCTACAAACCTCGGGGCTAACTTTCCCTTGACTCCAGAACGTTTAACTCCCCGCAGATGTGAGACACGAAGATATGCTCTGTCTCCGACTTCATAGACTACCTCCTTGTGTTTCAAGTCTGCATAACTCTTCTGCCTGGACTGAGCTACCTTCAGTCTATCTCGAATCAACTTCATCTTCTCTTCTGACTCTTTGATTAAATCTGGTCCAAACAACTGACGGTCTCCAACTTCATCCCACATCAACGGTGTCCTGCACCTCCGTCCAAATAAAGCTTCGAGAGGTGCCATCTTCAAACTGGCCTGGTAGCTATTGTTCTATGAGAAATCCGTGTAAGGAAAATTGACATACCAACTAGATCCATAATCTAGCGCACAAGCTCTCAACATGTCTTCCAGAATCTGATTGACTCTCTCGGTCTGTCCATCTGTCTACGGATGAAAGGTTGTACTAAACTCTAGTCTGGTCCCCAAAGTCTTGTGCAGTTGATGCTAAAACTTTGAAGTGAATTGTGTTCCTCTATCTGATATGAGGGTCCTCGGAACTCCATGCAGACATACGATTCTGGTCATATATATCTTGTCTAACTTTGAACTCGTATAGGTGGTTTTAACCGGGATGAAGTGAGCCACTTTTGTCAAATGATCCACTACTAACCAAATAGAATCATATCCCGATCGGGTCCTGAGTAATCTGGTGATAAAATCCATGCCAAGCAGATCCCACTTCCATTCGGGTATCAGCATAGGCTGCAGTAATCCTGCTGGCTTCTGATGTTCTGCCTTCACTATCTAACATACATCACATACTGCTACATACTCGGCAATATCCTTCTTAATTCCTGTCCACTAGAGACGCTCCTTCAAAACCAAATACATCTTGGTGTTTCCGGGGTGTATCGAGTATGGCGAGTCATGAGCCTCTTGTAGTATCAACTTCCTGATCTCTGCATTATTGGGTACATAAACATGGTCCTCAAACCACAAGGTGTCGTGCTCATCCTCACGAAAACCTTTGGCTTTTCCCTTGCTCATTTTCTCCTTTATCTCGACAATTTCTTTGTCATCCTTCTAAGCTTCTCGAATCTTTCCCAATAATGTTGACTGAACCTCGAATGCTGCAACAAAACCTCTAGGAACTATCTCCAAACGAAGTTCCCTGAGATCCTCGACTAACTCCCTTGGTAACCCTCCTATTGAGAGAGTATTAACATAACTCTTCCGGCTCAAAGCGTCTGCTACAACATTAGCCTTTCCTGGATGATAATGTAGCTTCAAATCATAGCCCTTTATGAGCTCCAACCATCTCCACTGCCTGAGATTCAACCCCATCTGAGTAAAAATGTACTTCAAACTCTTATGATCCGTGTACACATTACAACGGTTTCCAATAAGAAAATGTCTCCACGTCTTGAGTGCATGTACTACGGCTGCTAACTCCAAATCATGCGTGGCATAATTCAACTCATGTGGTCGAAGCTGACGAGAGGCATACGAAACAACTCTTCCATCTTGCATAAGTACACCTCCAAGTCCTAAGCGAGATGCGTCGCAATACACTTGGAAATCCTTGCGTATATCTGGCAGAATCAGCACTGGGGCTGTAGTCAAACGTTTCTTCAACTCCTGAAAACTGGCCTCACATTCTTCTGTCCATTTGAACTTGGTGTCCTTCTTCAACAACTTCATCATGGGCTTCGCAATCTTAGAGAAATTCTCGATATATCTCCGATAATATCCTGCGAGTCCAAGAAAACTGTTGATTTCTCCAAGTGTCGTGGGTGATAGCCAATCTGTGACTGACTTAACCTCGGTGGGGTCTACTGCTATACCTTCTCCTGATATAACATGTCAAAGGAAACCAACTTCCTTCAACCAAAACTCACATTTGCTGAACTTGGCATACAACTGATGGTCCCTGAGCTTCTCGAGAACTAAACGCAAATGCTCCTTGTGTTCCTTTTCATTCTTCAAGTATACCAAAATATCATCAATGAACACCACGACAAAATTATCCAAGAACTCCATGAAGACCTTATTCATCATACTCATGAAATAGGCTGGGGCGTTACTCAATCCAAATGACATAACTGTGTACTCTTATAGCCATACCTTGTGCTGAAAGCTCTCTTAGGTATGTCCTGTTCACGGATCTTCAGCTGGTGGTATCCTGATCGTAAATCGATCTTGGAAAATACTTTAGCTCCTTGCAGAAGGTCAAACAAATCATTGATCATTGGTAGAGGGTACTTGTTCTTGATCATCACTTCATTCAATGCACGATAGTCAACCACCATTCTCAGAGATTTATCCTTCTTCTCAACCAAGAGCACTGGAGCTCCCCATGGTGACGAGCTTCATTGAATGTAACATTTCTCCAATAACTCCTTAATCTATTTCTTAATCTCTTCCAGTTCATTTGCGGGCATCCAGTATGGTCTCTTCAATATTGGTCCGGTGCCTGGCAACAGCTCTATTAAAAACTCAATGTCTCGATCTGGCGGCATGCCAGGTAGTTCCTCTGGAAATACATCCGAGTAATCCTTCACTACAGGGACTTCTTCCTGAACAACTCCCATGAGAGAATTTATGTGGGTCCTCTTTGGTGTATGCCTCGATACATACTTAATCCTTTCTCCCTCCGGTGTGGTGAGTATAATTGACTTACTGGCGCAATTGACGTTTCCTCCATACATCGATAGCCAATCTATTCCTAGTATCACATCCAATCCTTGTGAGTCCAGAATTACCAGGTCTGAGGGGAAAACATGCCTACCTATGGTTAATGGCACCTGAAAACAAGCTTGGCTTGCCATATGCTCCGCTCCTGGCGAGCTTACTAACATAGGTGTCCTAAGAACTTTGGTGGGCAACTGATACTTATCCACAAATCCCCTTGAAATGTATGAATGCGATGCACCAGAATCAAAAAGAACGAGAGCGGTAAATGACTTAACCAAAAACTTACCGATAACTGCATCTGGATGCTCTTCAACGTCCTCCACATTAACATGGTTCACTTGTCCCCTGTTGAAAGGGTTGGGCTTCTTCCCAGAGCTTCCATTGCCATTTCCATTCTTCGCTTCAGGGCACTCAGTGGCATAGTGTCCAGTCTCCCCGCACTTGAAACAAGTAATGTGACTTAGGTCCTTCTTGCCGGGTGTGGCTGGATTGGAGCGGTTCTGGTTGCTGCCTACTCCATTCCCATTTCCATTCTTGGGGCCATTGTGGTTATGCGAACTTCCTACATTGTGGATATGGCCTCCATGGTTATGGGTATTGAGGGAGTCCTAGATTAGGGGGTGTTCGGATAGCCAGACTATACCTTCAGCTGGACTCCTGGACTATGAAGATACAAGATTGAAGACTTCGTCCCATGTCCGGAAGGGACTTTCCTTGGCGTGGAAGGCAAGCTTGGCGATACGGATATGTAGATCTCCTACCATTGTAACCGACTCCGTGTAACCCTAGCCCTCTCCAGTGTCTATATAGGACAAACAACAATCATACCATAGGCTAGCTTCTGGGTAAAACATCGTGTCCCCTGCCTCCTGTTACCATCCGGCCTAGATGCACAGTTCGGGACCACCTACCCGAGATCCGCCAGTTTTGACACCGATAGGTATATCCTCCTGAGTTCGGGGTAAAACAAGGCTTCTGCTGAGCTCCTGAATTGTACTTCCCTTGTCCATACTTCCATTTGCGGCTCTCAATCTGCTGTTGCTTCCCTTCAATCATAAGAGCCTTATCTACCAATTCCTGGTAGTTGTTAAATGTTGCCACCATCAACTGCATACTCATCTCATCATTCAACCCTTCCATAAACTTCTCCTGTTTTGCAGCATCTATGGCCACATCATCTGGGGCATAGCGGTCTAACTTGCTAAACTCATCCGCGTACTGCCCCCATAGTACGGTTGCCCTGGCATAAGTTGTGAAACTCACGCTTCTTCATGCTCATAGCTCCAGTTAAAACATGGGTTGTGCGAAAAGTTTGCTTTAATTGTTCCCAAGTGACATTGGCTATAGGAAAAGTAGTTGTGTAATTCTCCCACCAGGATGTTGCAGGTCCATCCAATTGATGTGTGGCAAAACGCACCTTCTTCAAATCTGTGCAACCCGTGGTGGTTAACTCCCTTCCAATCATGTGTAGCCAATCATCGGCAACTATCGGCACGGTGCTACTAGAAAACACCGGCGGCTGCAACCTTAGAAAACAGGCTAAGTTGTGAACTAGAGGTGGTGGCGGTGGGTTATTGTTTTTGGTTTTGTTGCCTTGGTTCTGGACTAGAAACTACATCAGTGTATTCTGCTGTTGGATCAACTGAGTGAGCTCCGGTGGGAAGACAAAGCCGGGTCACGTGTCAGAGGCATCTGATGGGTTTAGAGGGGAGAGATTAGAATAGAAAGAGGTCTAGTGAGAAAACACTACCCATATGCACATGAGTCAAACACAATCATATCACACCAAATCAATTTCAAGCAAGGGCATACAATCGATCTAACTACCGTTACAGTGCTCAGACTATACTATTTACATGGGGGAATACTACTTATCATATGGTGGTCTACTAGAAATTTTGATCGGTGGAAGATTCCATGATATCCGCTCCAGCTTCGTCTTCGTAATCATCATCACTGCTGTCGGGGTCGGAGTTGGTGTCGTCGATGATGATGTAGTCTTCAGAACGAATGTCCTTGGATTGATCGTCATCTCCTCCTGGCATGGGATCTCCCATGAATACTCCGAGCTTCCTCGTCAGGTATTCATTCATCTCCACTAGTATTGCGATTTCCTCCTCGTATCCATCACGTGTAGTCTTGAGTTCCTCTTCTAGTTCCATGTTCCTAGTTATCACCTTCTTCAGATCTATCATGCTTGCGCACATTTGGTTCTCCTGGCGAGGAATGTGCTAGTTTAACTCCTGGATGAAAGCTGCAATGGACATGTCCCTCCTGGTGCTGATCATCTCCCATTGCTCATCTCGACACCCACATATCTGGTACATAGTGTCCTTCAGCTCCTGTTTGTAGACTTCTCCGATGCGTCCCATAGCAATGTGGGCTGCCATGCTCTTTCCTAGAATCCAGGTTGGTGCATCAAAGGAAAACACTATGGGCTTAGTGACTGGCATGAATGTCCTTCCTAGAACTTTAACTCGAATCATCCAACGCTCCTCTTCTGGTAAAGTGGCGGTGTAGGTCTCGGTGAAGCTTTGTATTCCTATGTTTAGGTACCTAGTGACTTCCTTCAAGTGTCTTCCAAAGGGGGTGTCTTCATCCGGTTGTGCAAACTTGTTCCTTGCGTCGGCCATCCTATAGAGTAGAAAATCAAGAGGAGTAAGAAGTGAGTAGAGAAGAGTGACCTATGGCTCTTATTAGTGGTTGTGTCCTACATTAAGCATGTGCTCTGATACCATGTTGTAGCGACCCGACCTCAGACGGTCAAGTCTCTGTGCTTAAGTGTCATCCCTGGATCGGTAATGCCGACACACACAGTACTCGAAGGATTTATAACAGAGTAGCAATCACGCACTTATTACATCGATAGTCTCCAAAGAGAACTTATTACAATAAATATGGCTCAAGGCCATCTAAATAAGATAACAACAGAAGGCTTGGAAGATAAAGTTAGTCATCAACTCCAACGGCATAGCTGAGTGCACGACAACGACCTAGCGCACCATACTCTTCACCAGAAAAGTCTGCAACATGATATGTTGCATCCTAAAAACAGGTCAGCACATGGAATATGCTGGCAATATAACACGTTAGAGCAATGAACAAGATAAGTGCTATCATTACATGCATATATGGCTGGTGGAGGCTCTACAGTTATAATGTTTTGCGAAAATCCAATTTTTTCCTACAACAAAGGAATATATTTTATTTAACTATCATGGTAGTTGAACAACATTGAGAAGGTTCCTCCAACTCAATCCCCAATTAAAATTAAATATCAACCCAGCAAATTAATTTAGAGTGATGAGATCCACATGATAATTCAAGAACGAGATACTCAAGATGTCCATAACTGGTGACACGGCTAATCATGATTAGTTTGTACACTCTGCAGAGGTTTGCGCACTTTTCCCCACAAGACTCGATCTCCTTCGTTGGATTTCTTGCACTACATGGTGTTTGAGAAACAGATGACTGGGACACAGTCTTTCAGAAACATTAACTCTTTACTCTAGGTGGACAAATACACCTACTTTCCTCTACATCTGCTAGCCCACCACTGAAAGTGGTCATCCAACTTACTCAACTATGCTAGAGCACATAATAGCTTGTGGCTGCACATGGAAGTTTCTAGCAAGAATAATCTTATGATCCCATTGAGCCTAGGTGGCGAACCATAGGATGATCGCACGCTTACTCCGGGATATCCTAGGACAACACTGGATTCTCCCGATGCCCACAACCAATCCACCCAGATGTGTATTTAAGTAACCACCTTAAGTTAACCATTAATTAACAAAGTCACATCTGTCATGGATACACTCAAATCCAAACCATGTCTACGAGCATAGCATGGCAATATACGCATAACATAGAAGTAACAACCAAGGGTTTGATAATAAAAGGGCAATAGGTTTTACCTCGTCATCTACTTCCCAATACCCACATGTTAATCAAATGCTAATCATGCAATGTTTGAGGGTTGAAACTAATGCATAACAACTGGGTATGAAAAGAGTATGCTCAATGTGTTACTTGCCTTGCTGACGATCCGCAAAACCTAGTGACTCGTAGTAGCACGCTTCACACTCTAGGAATTCTATCGCAAACAAACAATAGCATACATAAGCACTCAAGCATGGATGCACGGGTAAAACTCATCGAATCTGAAAACTCAGCTGAAAAGATTCGATCTGTAAAAAGAATCAATCGAATCGGAGCTACGGAACTGAAACTACGATCAAAAGAACTTCAAACTCATATCTGCTTGAAACCAAAATTTTAAATTGTCAAAACCATGTTCTAGTTGATTAAATAGAATGAGGGGTTTGATACGAAGATTTTTGCATTGGTTTCACTGGATTTGGACAAACGGTTAAGAAACGGCGAGGGTTTGAAAATCCAGGGCTAATCTGCGATAAAAATAATCGTGGATAGGTTCCTGACCGAAAAAGAAAATAAAAAGAAAAGACTAACTGCGGCGAGCGGCGGGCCTTGTTGCTGCCGCTGTTGGCGGCGGCGGTGATGGTGAGAGGCGGCGAGGGGGGGCACTATATATAGGAGGGGGCGACGTGGCTTGGGGAGGGGGCCGGCCCGAGGTGGAGTACGGCTCGGACTCTTCCTTGGCGTCCATGCCGGCGACGGTGCGGTGCGAGGGAGGCGGCGCGTGCAAACGGGCCGGATGGGTTGCGGCCCAGTGCGGTCCAGGATTTTTTTTAAACAGATTCCGCTGAGAAAATCCTAATAAATATAAAAAAATTCATAAAATGCCAAAAACAATTTTCACCATCTAAATAGAATATTTAGAACTTAGTGAACATTTTCTTGCCCTAATTGCAATTTAAAAAAATGCATATTTTTTTCTAATTCAAATAAAATGACAATAAAATCCAAATAAAATTATTTATTTGATTTTAATATTTTTTCTACAATATTTCATTTATTTTGGAGAAGTCATATTATCTCCTATCATATATTTTAATATGAAATATTTTCGGAGGGGAAAAATAATTAAAACCAAAATGATCCTTGTTTCGATATTTGAGGAAATTCAAATATGAAAACAATGAAATCCCCAACTCTCTCCGTGGGTCCTTGAGTTGCTTAGAATTTTCGAGGATCGCAAAGAAAACTGTAATAAAATATGATATGCATGAATAACCTATGTATAACATTCCAAATTGAAAATTTGGGATGTTACATATGCGCTGTCTCCAACTTCATATGTTACATCCTTGCGTTTAGTATCAGCATAACTCTTCTTCCTAGACTGTGCTACCTTCAGTCTATCGCGAATCAACTTAACCTTCTCTTCGGACTCTTTTATTAAATCTGGTCGGAACAATTGTCGGTCTCGAACTTCATCCCACATCAATGGTGTCCTGCACCTCCTTCCATACAAGCCTTCCAAAGGGGCCATCTTCAAACTAGCTTGGTAGATGTTGTTGTACGAGAACTCTGCGTAGGTCAAATTATCATCTCAACTAGATCCATATTCCAGCGCACAAGCTCTCATCATGTCCTACAAAATCTGATTGACTCTCTTGGTCTGTCCATCTGTCTGCGGATGAAAGGTTGTACTGAACTCTAGCCTGGTACCCAAAGTCTGGTGTAATTGATTCCAAAACTTCAAGGTAAACTGTGTTCTTGTATCTGATCGACTTTGGTCAAGCGATCAACTACTACCCAAATGGAATCCTATCCTGATCATGTCCTGGGTAATCTGGTGATGAAATCCATGCCAAGTTTATCCCACTTCCATTCGGGTATCGGCAAAGGCTGATGTAATCCTGCTAGCTTCTGATGCTCTGCCTTAACTCTCTGACATACATCGCATACGGCTACATACTCGGCAATATCCTTCTTCATACCTGTCGGTGTCAAAACCGGCGGATCTCGGGTAGGGTGTCCTGAACTGTGCGTCTAGGATCGATGGTAACATGAGACGGGGGACACGATGTTTACCTAGGTTCGGGCCCTCTCTATGGATGTAATACCCTACGTCTTGCTTGATTGATCTTGATGAATATGAGTGTTACAAGAGTTGATCTACCACGAGATCATAATGTCTAAACCCTAGAGGTCTAACCTGTATGACTATGGTAATGTGTATATCCTTTCCGGACTAACCCCTCCGGTTTATATAGACACCGAGGGGATCTAAGGTTTACATAGAGTCAATTACATAAGAAGGAATCTTCATAGTCGGTCGCCAAGCTTGCCTTCCACGCTAAGGAGAGTCCAATCCGGACACAGGTACAGTCTTCGGCCTTCATATCTTCACAGCCCATCAGTCCGTCCCATGGATAACAGGCCGGATGCCCAAGGACCCCTTAGTCTAGGACTCTCTCAATACCTGCCCACCAGAAACGTTCCTTCAAATCCAAATACATCTTGGTCTTTCCTGGGTGAATCGAGTACGACGAGTCATGAGCTTCCTGAAGTATTAACTTCCTGGTCTCTGGGTCATTAGGCACATAAATACGATCCTCAAACCATAAAGTTTCGTGTTCATCCTCACGAAAACCTTTGGCCTTTCTATTACTCATCTTTTCCTTTATCTCCGCAATCTCCTTATCAGTTTTCTGGGCTTCTTGAATCTTTACCAAACAAGGTCGACTGAACTTCCGTTGATGCAACAAAACCTCTCGGAACTATCTCCATTTCAAGTTCTCTAAGATCTTCGGCTAACTCCTGAGGTAATCCTCCGGTTATGAGGGTATTAGCATAACTCTTGCGGCTCAATGCGTCTGCTACAACATTGGCCTTTCCCGGATGATAATGCAGCTTCATATCATAATCCTTTATGAGTAACAACCATCTCCTTTGCCTGAGGTTCAACTCCTTCTGCATGAAGATGTACTTCAAACTCTTATGATCCGTGCATACACCACAATGCTTTCCAATAAGAAAATGTCTCAAGGTCTTGAGCCCATGCACTATGGTTGCTAACTCCAAATTATGCATGGCATAATTCAACTCATGAGGTCGAAGCTGACGTGAGGCATATGAAACAACTCTTCCATCTTCCATAAGTATGCCTCCAAGACCCTGGCGAGAAGCATCACAATATACTTGAAAATCCTTGCATATATCCGGAAGGATTAGCACTGGGGCTGTAACTAAACGTTTCTTCAACTCCTGAAAACTGGCCTCACATTCTTTGGTACATTTGTACTTGATGTCCTTCTTCAATAACTCCGTCATGGGCTTCACAATCTTGGAAAAATTCTCAATGCATCTCCGCTAGTATCCTGCGAGTCCAAGGAAACTACGTATCTCTCCAACTGATGTGGGTGTCAACCACTCGGTGACAGACTTAACCTTCTTAGGGTGTACTGCTATACCTTCTCTAGATATAACATGTCCGAGAAATCCGACTTCCTACAACCAAAACTCAGATTTGCTGAACTTGGCATATAATTGATGTTGCCTGAGCTTCTTGAGAACCAAGCGCAAATGTTCTTTGTGTTCTTCCTCATTCTCCAAGTACAATAATATATCATCAATGTACACCACGGCAAACTTGTCCAAGAACTCCATGAACACCTTATTCATCATACTCATAAAGTAGGAAGGGGCGTTAGTTAAACCAAAAGACATGACCGTGTACTCATCTAGCCCATACCTTGTGGTAAAAGTTGTCTTAGGCATATCATGTTCTTGGATCATCAGCTAGTGCTATCATGATCGAAGATCGCCCTTGGAGAATACTTTAGCTACCTGCAGCTGGTCAAACAAATCATTGATCATTGGTAGTGGGTATTTGTTCTTGATTATCACCTCATTCAATGCATGATAATCAATAACCATTCTCAAGGATCCATCCTTCTTCTCAATTAAGAGCGCCAGGGCTCCCCACGTGATGAACTTGGTCGAATATAACCTTTCTCCAATAACTCCTAAATCTGCTTCTTAATCTCCTCCAGATCATTTGCGTGCATCCGATACGGTCTCTTAGATATCGGTCTGGTGCCTGGTAACAGCTCAACCAAAAACTCAATGTCTCGGTCTGGTGGCATGCCTGGTAATTCCTCCGGAAATACATCGGGATAATCCTTCACAACCGACACTTCCTCCTGAACAACTCTAGAGAGTGAATTTACTTGAGTCCTTGTTCGCGCATGCCTGGACACATACTTGATCCGTTTCCCTTCTGGGGTGGTGAGAAGTATTGACTTACTAGCAGAATCGTTGTTTCCTCCATACTTCGATAGCCAATCCATGCCTAGTATTATATCCAATCCTTGTGACTCCAAAATAATAAGGTCTGAGGGGAAAACATGCTTACCAATGGTCAATGGCAACCGATCAAACCATCGGCTGGCCATATACTCCACTCCTGGTGAGCTTACTAACATGGGTGACCTAAGGGCTAAGGTTGGCAAATTAAACTTGTCCACAAATCCCCTAGATATGTATGAATGCGTGCACCAGTGTCAAAAAGAACAAGGGTGGTAAATGACTTAATCAAAAACTTACCAATCACCGTGTCAGGCTGCTCTTCAACTTCCTCCTTGTTGATGTGGTTCACTTGTCCTATGGTAAAGGGGTTTGGCTTCTTTCCTGAGATTCCATTACCATTACCATTCTTTGCTTCAAGACACTCGGTGGCCTAGTGTCTAGTCTTCCCGCATTTGAAACAAGTAATGTGACTCAGATCCTTCTTAGCGGGTGTCGCGGGGTTGGAACGGTTCTAACTCGTGTTTCCTCCATTCCCATTACCATTCTTAGGGACACTGTGGTTGTGTGAACTTCCTCCATTGTGAGAATGGCTTTCATGGTTATGATGGGTGTGTCCTCCCGAGTACGGGGTTCTACATCTTGAGCATGCGTTGGTTTTCCCTTGAAGAGGAAAGGGTGAGGCAGCAAAGTAGCGTAAGTATTTCCCTCAGTTTTGAGAACCAATGTATCAATCCAGTAGGAGACAACACACAAGTCACCTAGTACCTGCACAAACAATCAAGAACCTTGCAACCAACGCGATAAAGGTGTTGTCAATCCTTTCATAAAAGTGAGATCTAATAAAGATAGTAAAGTAAATATTTTTTTTATATTTTTGTTGTATAGATTGGAAAGTAAAGATTGCAAAATAGTAAACAAGATGCGATGTAAATAAAAGAGATGCAATATAATAAGAAAGAGACCCGAGGGCCATAGGTTTCACTAGTGGCTTCTCTCAATATATCATGTATTACGGTGGGTGAACAAATTACTGCCGAGCAATTGATAGAAAAGCGCATAGTTATGAGAATATCTAAGCCAATGATCATTAATATAGGCATCATGTCCGTATCAAGTAAACCAAAACGATTCTGCATCTACTACTATTACTCCACACATCAACCACTATCCATCATGCATCTAGAGTATTAAGTTCATAAGAACAGAGTAATTCTTTAAGCAAGATGACATGATCTAGAGTGATAAACTCAAGCAATATGATATAAACCCCATCTTTTTATCCTCGATGGCAACAATACAATATGTGTCTTGCTGCCCCTACTGTCACTGGGAAAGGGCGCCACAAGATTGAACCCAAAGCTAAGCACTTCTCCCATTGCAAGAAATATCAATCTAGTAGGCGAAACTAAACCGATAATTCGAAGAGACTTGCAAAGATATCAAATAATGCATATAAGAATTCAGAGAAGAACCAAATAATATTCATAGATAATCTTTTTCGTAGACCCACAATTCATTGGATCTCGGTAAACACACCGCAAAAGAGTACTACATCGAATAGATCTCCAAGAACATCGATGAGAACTTTGTATTGAGAGTCAAAGAGAGAGAAGAAGCCATCTAGCTAATTACTATGGACCTGAAGGTCTGTGGTAAACTACTCACCCTTCGTCGGAGAGGCTATGGTGTTGATGTAGAAGCCTTCCGTGATCGATTCCCCCTCCAGCAGATCACCGGAAGAGGCCCCAAGATGGGATCGCACGGGTACAGAAGGTTCCGACGGTGGAAAAGTGGTTTCGTGGGTCTATGCGATCAATCTAGGGTATAAGAGTATATATAAGCGGAAGAAGTACGTCGGTGGAGCTACGAGGGGCCCACGAGGGTGCGGGGCACGCCTACACCCCTAGGCGCGCCCTCCTGCCTCATGCCCACCTCGTGGCGTTGCAGACTTCAACTCCAAGTCTTCTAGTTTGCTTTCAGTCCAAGAAAGATCATCGTGAAGGTTTCATTCCATTTGGTATTCCTTTTTTGCGAAACTCTAAAATAGGCAAACAAACAAAAACTGGCACTGGGCCGCCGGTTAATAGGTTAGTCCCAAAAATAATATAAAAGAGCATATTAAAGCCCATTAAACATCCAAAATAGATAATGTAATAGCATGGAACAATCAAATATTTTAGATACGTTGGAGATGTATCAAGCATCCCCAAGCTTAATTCTTGCTCATCCTCGAGTAGGTAAATGATAACAACAGAATTTTGTATGTGGAATGCTACCTAACATAATTATCAATGTAATTTTATTTATTGTGGCATGAATGTTCAGATATGAAAGATTCAAGACTAAAGTTTAATATTGGCATAAAAATAATAATACTTCAAGCATACTAAAAAAGTAATCATGTCTTCTCAAAATAAGATGGCCAAAGAAAGTTCATCCCTACAAAATCATATAGTTTGGCTATGCTCCATCTTCGTCACACATAGTATTCAAATCATGCACAACCCCGATGACAAGCCAAGAAATTGTTTCATACTTTAGTATTCTCAAACTTTTTCAACTTTAATGCAATACATGAGCATGAGCCATGGACATAGCACTATAGGTGGAATAGAGTGGTGGTTGTGGAGAAGACAAAAAGGTGGAAGATGGTCTCACATCAACTAGGCGAATTAATGGGCTATGGAGATGCCCATCAATAGATATGGAATAGGTACTGAAGAATAGAAAGGCATGGCATATTTACAAGTATTCCCTCCATCCGGAAATAAATGGATGGGTCTAGGCGTATTTCAGTTCTAGATACATCCAGTTTTATCCATTTCTGTGACATGTAATCCAGACGGAGGGAGTATGAGGTAGGAGCTAGGGATACGACAGGACAACAATGTAAAAAAACACCACTTGAATGTAAAACTGTATGCTAGCGGAATACATTACAGAAAAATACTAAGGCAACATATGCGTGTATGATTGGGAAACTAAGATGGCATTGCAAGAGACCACTAGAACAACACTTCAATGTAAAAAAAGAACATGGTATGGTAGACAGATGAAGTACATACTGATGAATAAGAATGCATAAGATATTGAGAAGCATGATGTCCAAACTAAGAAGATGCCATTGCGATAGAGTATAATGACAATACTTGAATTTGAAAACATGTTATCATTAATGGAATAGGTACTGAAAAACAGGAAAGCATGCCATATTTACATGCATGACAAGCAGGCGAAGCACAAGGCATTGCAACAGAGTAGATGCACTCCAGGACATTATATGCATGTTCTACACATATCAAGGGCCAAGTTAGAGCAAGGACCTTATGGGGTGAATAGGATTCATCATATTTCTGCAAGTCTTGTGAAGAACTGCCTTTACATGTTCCATCATATTGGGTATAATTGACATCAAGTTTGTTGGCCATTACATTGCTCCGTGAGGTTCTTGTGGATAAATCAATGTGTGCAATTATATGTGACATGCATGGAAGACAACTAGTAGTTAGATTTATGCAATGAGTGCCTGTAGGAGACAACATAAATAGTAGGACTGGGGTTAACTAGCAGCAACATGTCTCAAAAACTAAAGGGAGAACATAGATGAAAGCTACAGAATATGTATCGTTTGTACTCAAGATTAACTAGATGGCACACAAAAGTATTAAGGAACAACATAGGTTATACTAGAAGTGGTATAATACTATAATCACCAACTTGTGAGATAGCATTGGCTGATGGATGATAACTATGGAACAACGTTACCTAAAGAACAAGTCTCATAGCTGAACTATGGAACAACGTTAACTCCTGAACAAGACTCGTAAGAGATCAACATGAATATACAATGAAATCTGATAATATATTTTCAATACTTAGATGAATAACAAAGCCATAAATGTTGCACACAAGTAAGATGAGGGTACAAACTATCTGGCCGCCATCCATAGGAGTGAGCATCATGTGCTGAATTATCGATGGCCTTGTAGTTGTTGTCGCTGTCCATGTCGGGCACGCACATTCGATGCAGGGAACTGTTGAGTGGGGACTATAGATCCCTTCTGGTGCATGCTTCCCTTGTTGGAGCAGCTGCGGTGAGTCGGAAGATGGTGTGGCTGAAGATGCAGAAAACGCATAATGTTAAGAACGACACATCTCTCTGATATGAAGAAATACCCTAAGAGATCAACAACAAGGTACAAGAGTGGTCACATGTTTGTTGACTGCGGACTAAATTGGGGTCACACGATTTTATTTTATTTTGGTATTATCCGATCTACGTCGGATGGCTTGATGGCCATCTTGTGCCTCCCGGCTGACACTGTTCGGAATCTTCCCCGGAGAGCCAGCGACTACCGGCATAGCAGCCTGCCTCCGCCATCCGTGGCCCCGACCAAAACCCCGCTCCCCGCCCCACCACACTATCGTGGTAGTGCTGCCACCGGGCCAATCCACAAAGACTCACCATCATCCACATCCGGTGGCGGCAGTACCTTCAACCCACGCAACACTAAGATAGCCATCTAAGCGATGCTTCCACGACAAACTTGCGCCCCCACACCCTTACGTTAGACACCAGCCAACCAGTAGCCTAGGAGCTCCGTCGGCTCGAGGGGTGCTGCTTCCCATTGGGAATCGATTGGCACAGAATAAAAATTCAGACAACTGATGCCTAAATAAAGTGATTTGAGATGAGGGTGCGAATTATCTGGCGGCCTGGTGAAGTAGGCAGCTCCAGCTGCCTAATCGGTGAGGTCGGCGCGGTTGCGGTGGCTACTGGCGGCAGGGAAGTAGAGATGTCACTGTGGTCGATGGCTACGGGGAAGCACCGTCGGGGCTCTGGACGGGTCCAAAGTTGGAGCCGCTCCGGCGCCGTTAACAATGGCGGGGGTGAGTCGGCTCTGGTACGGTTCACGCGGCCGTCGTCGAGGCAGCTCCGGTAGCACGGATTAAGAGGCACATGGCCTAGTGCACGACGGCAAATGGACAACGTCTTCGGGATTAGAGAGGAGGGCGGCTGTGAATTTGGTGCGGTGGGAGCCCCATGGAGGAGGGGCTGAGGTTTCGCGGCTCGGGAGAAGGGAGCTTCCGGGGAGAAGGTGATTCGGCACCCACGAGGTATGAATGGGGAATTGGTAGGGGGGACCATGTCTTACGGACGCATTGGTCTGAAATGTGGGGGGAGTTACAGTTCTACCTTTGCCTTTAGGCTTCTCATCTTGGGTCTGTGTACTGAGGGTCGGGGATAGTAGAGTAACTTTGCTTCTCGCAAATAGTGGGCGCGAGCGATTTTGGGCGAGGAGGGCGTGTTTTGAAATATACTGGGTGCGAGCGATTTTGGGCCAGGATGGCGTGTTTTGAAATATAGTGGGCGCGAGCGATTTCGGGTGAGGAGGGCGTGTTTTGAAATATAGTGGGTGCAAGCAATTTCGGGCGAGGAGAGCGTATTTTGAAATAATGGGCGCGAGCTATTTCTGGTGAGGAGAGGGTGTTTTGCCGACCATGGTTTATGAATTATTCGGCACACGTCATTTCGGCCGAGGAGAAGGCGCGCTTGGATGAAGTTACGAACCTTCCCTCGATGTACAACAGGCCAATTGATGTGTGTCCCACATAGGCCGGTAATTTTGCATCTCCCATTTATTTGCTCGGGCGAATTCCACCGAGCAGAGGGTGTTTAATGGTCTGTTCAAAATTTGGGAGAACGAGCATCCACGTGTACCTTACCAAGTCGACTCGAATCAAATTTTGAAATATTAGCTTGCCACTTATTTTTTAGATGGAGAGATGATGCTCGGGAGTAATGTGTTTTTACATGGTCGTAGCTAGCGATTTACTATATGACAAATAGTTGACCCACTCAAAACGGGAATCAAACCCAAAATGAAATATCTCGATTCAATGAAATAGCTCGTTCACCAGGTCAAAATAGTGAACTAAATGCAAAATTAAACACCTCAATCGAGTAGCATGTTGTACAGTATTGTAGAACTCCATGCACATGTTGAGAGTCAAATTAATGAAGTTGTTTGATATATGCATATATCCGTTCATGTCTGGATTGCAGACATCATGTTCTCCAATTTAAATATTTGAGTGCAAGTTTATATCAGTCTTTGATGCATAAAGCGCAACCTCCACCTCTCCCGAACTCCTGCTCTCTCTCTCTCTCTCATCGGCAATCTTCAATTCTGTCGCACGCATCCAACAGACAAAACCTTGTTGGTCCCTCTCCCTCTCTCTCCGTCTCTCTCCATCTCTCTCTCTCTCTCTCTCTCTCTCTCTCTCTCTTACTCTCTCTCTCTCTCTTTGTGTGTGTGGGGGGGGGTCTTTCTAGTTCGCATGCATATATACTCCATCTATAGGTATCTCTCGCACACTACGTATAATTCTCTAGTCCAAGCTAAATATCTTGGGTGCACTCATTGTACGCACACAAATTCCATGGCTTGTTGCCCGTAACTCTCTCACGCACCACTCTGTCGTCTCGGAGCTCTTCCCTCTCTCTCTCAAACTCTCCAGCTACCTTGGTCACACATAAATATGCATATCTCACTCGTACTCGATAGACCCATTTAAACTTTATCTCTCTCCCTAGTTCTCTCTCCATCTCACACGTACACACACAAAATGTCATGCCTAGCCAAGTATGATGGCCTCTCACTCAAATGTAGGCACACGCAGTCCCCCCTATATGTATATGACTAGCTAATCTTAGTCTCCATCACAAACATGTGCATGGTCTATCTCGATTTCTCTTGGGGCATCTTTGTATCTCGCACGCACCTCCATCGATCTACCACCCATATAATTCCCCTCACGATCTCGAGGGGATCTCTCTATCACAAACACACCCTCTCTCCCTCCCCATGCATCCATGTGTCCCTCTCGACCTTTATTCCTTGTTGGCCAGACTTCTATTGGACATGTGCTATAGGGGTGTCTCTCTTCGTTTCAAACAATCACGCACTAGCTATCTTCGTGTATCTCCTCACCTCGCTTTTCTATCTCGGAGGTGCATGCATGATATGTTTGCATAAGAAAGGAAAAAAAACACACTCTCTAATTTATCATTTGTTGTCCCTTTCTCTTTCACACACATACTCTTTTTGCACACTCACTCATTTTCCTTCACACGCGCTTGATCTCTCTCGACTTCGGCACTCTCTTCGGTCCATAGCATATAGATTTATTGAAAAGTCAAACATCACAAAGTTTGACCATGTACGTGGAGAAAAACATTTATATCTAGAATGGCAAACATATACCATTAGATTCATCATGAGATGTAGTTTCATATGATGCATCTTTGGTATTGTAGATATAAATAACATTTGCGTAAACCTGATAAATGTTTCCAAAGTTCGACTTCTAAAAAAATTTACACGCACTGCATTGTCGAGCGGATGGAATATCTCTTTCCCCCCTCTCAGCTATCTGACGCACCACTCAACCTTATTGGGGCTCCTCTATCTCTCTCAAACTTTATATCTCCCTGGTTCACACATACACATGTCTCGCTCGCTCTACATATAGACCCATCCAACACTCTCCGCCCTTGTTCTCTCTCTATGTGACACGCACCCCCTAAGTACCATATTCCCTCACTCCATCATAGGCGCACACACTCCCCCCCTAAGTATGATTATCTCTCACTAGCCATCATGAACACGAGTGTTGTCTCTTTCCATCCATACGTCTATCTTGATATCTCTCGGGGTATCTTCTATTGCGCACACACCTTTTCACTCGATCTCCCACCCATGTAGTCCAATCACGATCTCCAAGGGATCTCTCTATCACAAACATACACTCTCTCCTCCCCATGTCTGCATTTTCTCCGTACGTCTCTCTCGACCTCTCTCCCTTGGTTGTCAGACCCCTGTTGGCCACGTGCTAGGGGTCTTCTCTCTCGGTTGCAAACAAGCACACACTATATCCTCACCTTGCTTCCGTTGTCGAAGATGCATGTGTCATATGTTTGCATAAGACACACACACCTTTTCTCTACTTTTATCGTGTGTTGTCCATGTCTCTTTCGTACACGCACACTGTAACACCCCGGATGTAATTTACCTTATATGTATCCCAACTCCTGCCGTTTCCGACACTAAGTTATTCTATTTCCTCGTTGTCGGGGTTTTGTCTCCGTGTGTTATTGTCTTTGTCATGTGTCTTATATCATGTCATCATGTGCATTGCATTTGCATACGTGTTCGTCTCATGCATCCGAGCATTTTCCCCGTTGTCCGTTTTGCATTCCGGCGCTCCTATGTCCTCCGGTGGTCCTTTCTACCTCTTTTCATGTACGGGTGTTAAACGTTTTAGTATTGGACCGAGACTTGTCATGTAGCCTTGGTTTACTACCGGTAGACTGCCTGTCAAGTTTTGTACCTTTTGGACTTCGTTTGATACTCCAACGGTTAACCGAGGGACCGAAAAGGCCTCGTGTGTGTTGCAGCCCAACACCCTTCCAAACTGGCCCAATACCCACCTAAACCTGTTCCATCATCTAGAGCGTTTGATCACGACCGCGTGGCCACAAACCGCACCTCATTTGGAGCTTCCTAGCCTCCTCTACCTCTATATAAAGTGCACCCCCTAAAAATTCGCGGTTCATTCCCCCCCTAACCCTAGTCCATCAACACCTCCACCACCGGACAATGTCCGCCGCCTAGCGGACATCATCACCGCCGCCAACCGCGACCCGCCACCTATCACCCTCCTCCTCTCACTCCTCTGGGGCACGCAAGGCCCGCCGCGGGCCCTCCCGGCCCAAGGTGCGCGCCACCGCCTCCTCTCGCCGAGCCGCCCCGCTCCTCCACCGGGCGCCGCCGCGCCGCCGCAGCTTTCCCGCGCCGGCCACCGCCCACCGGCGCCACCAATCTAGCCGGCGCCCCGCCGTCCGCCGCCTCCGCCGCGCCGGGCATCCACCTCGCCGCCTGGAGCTCCTCCACGATGCCCCGACGAGCTCCACCACCGGATCCGGCCGCCTTCTCCTCCACTCGGCATGTCCGGTGACCATCCAGCGAGTTCTTCGATTCTGGCGACGAACCTCGGGATCTATGCCCGCCAGATCTAAGATCTGGAAATATCTTCTCTGATGACTTTTTCCCACAGCAACCCTAGATTTTTGCATTTTTCCGCATGCCATAACTTTGCATCCGTAGCTCCGATTCATGCATGTAGCATATCAAAATGTTCGTCTCGACGAGTACATCATTTCATCTCATTGCATCATTTTCATTTGAGCTCATCTTGATGCCCGAAATGGTGTTGGAAGAGGGCTATGTGATGAATTTGTCAGATCTGTTTCAGCAAATGGCCTTTTGTCATTTTTGCCATGATTAATGTGTACATGCAATGATCCTGAGCTCTACATGTGTTTTGTAGAATGCCATGCCACCTTTATAGGGGTCTATGCCATGTATTTTTTTGATCTATGTGGTGACTAGCACAAGCATGCAAAGTAGCGTAATCGTTGATGCTGATTTCAGGGAGTCCTTGTCCTTGTCCTGTTTTTGTTCTTATGCCGTATGTTCATGTTGTTTCCTAGTGATCCGTGCCTCTTTTGAGGAAGATCAGTAAGGATGTTTTGTTAATATTGTGGTGATCTATCCATCCATGACTTTGTTTGAAATTATGGAGCACCCTAGCTTGAGTCAATCGAGCTCTACTTTTGCTAAAAAATGTTCCTGGCAGATTGTTGACATGTTTAGCGTTTTTGCCGAGGATGTTGCTATTGATTCGTGCATGCTATGTTGTTGTTCTTGCCATGTCTAGCTTCTATGCCATGTCTTCTTGATGGGTGTATGCTTAGTTTGTCATGCCATGCTCTGTAGTGAGTGCATTGAGCTCATAAACATGCCTACTCGTTAACTGTTTTGCATGCTCTAGTTTTTCACTAAGTCTGAATCTGTTTTTTTTTGCTATGTTCACATGCTTGCAAATGTATTTTCTGATCCCTTTTGGCTCAAGGTCACTAAGGGACGTTTGTTATATGCTTAGAGTAGCGTCATGCCATGCCTTGATTTTCCATGATATGTTCCTGTAGCATGTAGTTTTCATGCTCTAAAGATTGCTTCCTGCGGATAAATTCCAGACCTGTGTTAATTTCACTAAGTCTGAAACCTGTTAACATTTGCACTTTTGCCATGCTTGTTTGTACCTGTTAATGGATGAATTAGCCGTAGCTCAGTGTTCATCTTTTGTCAAGCATCATGAGTGGATCCCTGCCATGTATTTTTGTTGTCATGTTTGAGTGCTATAGCATATTTATCTTGATGCATTTAGATGGCTACTTGCTGTTTATCGCAGACCGGTGCCATATTTGTTTCGTTTGCCATTTACAAACCGTGCATCCGATTCCGGTGATCTTTATATCGGTTTCAACCGAAATCACCTCACCTTTCCAGTGGCACTCTTGGATTTCCAAGTTGAGGCCAGGTTCAATCATTCCTTTGCAAATCTTGCATATGCATCACATATCGCATCCCACATAGCATACCATGTTTGCATCATGTTGCTTGAGCACTGCACGTGGTTGATTGTGCTCCTTTTGCTTGTTGTTCTTGTTTGGGTAGAGCCGAGAGACAAGTTCGTGAACAAGGAGCCCGTTGAGTTCTCTTACGAGGATCAAGGCAACTCTGAGTACTTCTCAGGAAAGATGATCATACCCTCGAAATCACTTCTATCTTTGCTTGCTAGAGGCTCGCTCTTTTGCTATGCCTATGCTATGATACCTACCACTTGCTTATCAGGCCTCCCAAATTTCCATGTCAAACCTCTAACCCACCATGTCCTAGCAAACCATTGTTTGTCTATGTTACCGCTTTGCTCAGCCCCTCTTATAGCGTTGCTAGTTGCAGGTGAAGATTGGAGATCGTTCCTTATTGGAACATGTTTATTGTTGGGATATCACCATATTATCTTCTAATCTTAATGCATCTATATACTTGGTAAAGGGTGGAAGGCTCGGCCTCATGCCTAGTGTTTTGTTCCACTCTCTCCGCCCTAGTTTCCGTCATATCGGTGTTATGTTCCCGGATTTTGCGTATCTTACACGGTTGGGTTATAATGGGAACCCCTTGACAGTTCGCTTTGAATAAAACTCCTCCAGCAATGCCCAACCTTGGTTTTACCATTTGCCACCTAGCCTCTTTTTCCCTTGGGTTTCCAGAGCCCAAGGGTCATCTTTATTTAAACCCCCCCGGGCTAGTGCTCCTCTGAGTGTTGAAACACCTCGTCAGCCGCCGGTGGCCACCCGTGGCAACTCTGGGCTGGCCTACCAGAAGTTTGGACAATTTGAGTGTGCCCTGAGAACGAGATATGTGCAGCTCCTATCGGGATTTGTCGGCACATTCGGGCGGTGTTGCTGGACTTGTTTTACCATTGTCCAGGATGTCTTGTAACCGGGATGCCGAGTCTGATCGGAATGTCCCGGGAGAAGGAATATCCTTCGTTGACCATGAGAGCTTGTGATGGGCTAAGTTGGGACTCCCCTGTAGGGATTTGAACATTTGAAAGCCGTGCCCGCGGTTATGGGTAGATGGGAATTTGTTAATGTCCGGTTGTAGATAACCTGAAACTTAACTTAATTAAAATGCACCAACCGTGTGTGTTACCGTGATGGTCTCTTCTCGGCGGAGTCTGGGAAGTGAACATGGTGTTGGAGTAATGCTTGACGTAGGTTGTTCTAGGATCACTTCTTGATCATAGTTGTTTGACTGTGCTTTTGCCTTCTCTTCTCGCTCTCTTTTGCGCATATGTTAGCCACCATATATGCTAGTCGCTTGCTGCAGCTCCACATCATACCTTGCCTTACCTATAAGCTTAAATAGTCTTGATCGCGAGGGTGTGAGATTGTTGAGTCCCCGTGACTCACAGATTCCTTCCTAAACCAGATGCAGGGACCGATGATACCGCTCCAGACGATGCGCTTGAGCTCAAGTGGGAGTTTGATGAAAACTCTTGTCGTTACTATGTGTCTTTCCCAGATGATCAGTAGTGGTGCCAAGTTGGGGTGATCGAGGACTTTGTCGCATTTGGAGGTTGATCTTTATTTGGTACCGTAGTCGGACCATGAGTGTATTGGATGAATGTAATGTTATTCATGTATTTGTGTGACATGGCGAGTGTAAGCCAACTATGTATCTTTTCCCCTTTAATTATTTACATGGGTTGTTGTGAAGATTACCTCACTTGCGACATTGCTTTCAATGTGTTATGCCTCTAAGTCATGCTTCGACACGTAGGAGATATAGCCGCATCAAGGGCGTTACAAGTTGGTACTCAGAGCCTTCCCCGACCTTAGGAGCCCCTTGCTTGATCGAATCGTTGGCGTTATTGAGTCTAGAAAAATGTTTTGAGTCATTTAGGAATTATATATATCGGAGAGTTAGGAATTCTTTTTACTCCTTAGTCCCTTCGTCACTCTGCTGAGGCATCCTGACATAGAGTTTTGATTCTTCTCTTCTCAAATTTCACTAAAAAAATTTAGGATCACGCGGGTATCTTGGAATTGTTCCGATGGTTTTGTGACGAGAACATTGTTCTTGGTGCCTCCTGACATTTAGGGGTTGTGGCAGTGTCCCGGGGAGTTGAGCTCCGAGGTGTTGTCGTCACAATATTATCGTTGAGATTCTGGAATACCTGAGTTTCGTCGACATAAAAAATCTCTTTTATGCAGTTGTTGGTGAGATAACCTCGATGCCACCCAGTACTGGGGCGGGAGTTCGGGAGTATTGCTATAACTTGTATAACAGATGCTTTTCAAAGGTTGAGGTAAATGATTTCCTAAGTTTTCTTGGTTATGTGTTGAACGATGGATACAGCTAGATGTAGGATTTGCTAGCTTTGGGTGCGATACTATGCTTCCCCTGTATCCCCAACACCTAATTGCATAACCGGGAAGGTTCAGGAGTTTCATAGGTGGGAATTCTTGTAGCTCTAGTTCTTCTTCCACGGATATTTGGTTTGGGATTGGGTAATCCTCACCAAGTATTTGTTCTTGTCCATACCTTGTTTTTTTTATTTTTTTATTCTTCTACCTCAATTCTAAGTGGCTTCTCAATTTATGGAAATGTAACCATTTCAATTGGAATGCATTCGTTCATTTTGTTTGGATGTGAAGACTTTATGTTGCAATTTCAAACCTTTTGATTCAGCTTCATTTTTGCCTGTCAATGTGCTAATGGATGTCACCCTCTTCGGGATGGCTCCTGCTAAGGGAAACAATCAGAATCAGGATCCGCCACCACCACCTCCACCTCCGGAGGCATGGCAAGCTGTGATGGTCGCTACCAATGCAAACACGCAGCTGATCATGCAAATTCTTCAAGAGCGCAACCAAGGGAATCATGGCCATGCCAACAATCAGAATCAGTTTGCTACACTCAACCAGTTCCTTGCTAACCAGCCAAAGACCTTCAGCAATTGTGTTGAGGCAACAGACGCTGATGATTGGCTCGTGGACATATGCAAGCATTTCGAGTGCAGTAACATCAGGCCTGAGGACTTTGTCAAGTTTGCCTCCTTCCAACTCAAAACCAAGCTGCAGAATGGTTTCAGCAGTACAAAGATTCCAGAAGAGGCTGTGCGATTACCTAGGATGAATTCCGTCAAGACTTCAAAGCTCATCATATTCCTCAGAGTGTGCTTGAAAGCAAGCATGAGGAATTCCGCAACCTGAAGCAAGGCACTATGTCTATTTACCAGTACAACATCATGTTTCAGAAGATCGCCCGTTTTGCTAAGCAAGACGTCCCTGACAAGAAGAGCATGATATACCAGTTTAGGGGTGGTCTCAGAGAAGAACTCCAGCTGGCTCTCGTCCTTTTTGAGCCCAAGAAGTACGATGAATTTTACAACATGGCAATGAGCAAGAGGCTGCCCAACTGAAGTGCGATGCTTCCAAGAAGCAAGTCAAAGATGCAACTCCTTCTTCCTCAACTCAAGTGGCTAAGCAGCAAAAGTATTGGCTTCCTCCTCCTTCGTTCCGCCAGCCTTATCAGCAGAAGAGCAAAGGTGGCAATGGATCTTCCCACCCACCCAACCCTAGCTTTTAGAACAAGACTTCGTCTCAAGCTCCAAGATCAAGTGCTCCGTATCACCGTCCGCTTTCGGAGGTCACGTGCAACAAGTGCCAACAGAAGGGTCACTATGCCAACAAATGCTTCAATCAGAGGCTTCTTCCTCCTCCTCCCCATGTGAGATCTACAAGTACAGCTGTGGTCAAGCATAACCCCAAGCACGCCAAGGTCAACTTGATGAATGCAGCTCAGGCAGAGGACTCGTCAGATGTTATCATGGGTAACCTTCCTGTTAACGATGTTCCTGCAAAAGTACTTGTTGACACTGGTGCATCGCATTGTTTCATCTCGAGACGTTTTGCATCTAAGCATGAGTTGTCTTCTCAAGTTTTGCATAAACCGTTAGCAGTTGTCTCACCGGGTAAATGTTTGCTCGCAAACTACGAGGTTTCGGATATTTCTATCATGATGGGTGACTTCAAGTTTCTGGCATCTCCAATGGTCCTTAGTAACTCGGATATCGATCTTATTCTTGGAATGGATTGGCTTTCTAAGCACAAGGCTCAGCTTGATTGTGCCGCCAGGACGATTCAATTGACTCATTCGTCTGAGGATGTAATTGTCTTTGCCGCTCGGGATAATACAATCCGTCTGTTTTCTCTCATGAGAAGGGCGAGCTGGATGCCATATCTCAAATTCCAGTCGTTTGCGAATATCAAGACATCTTTCCAGAAGAGCTTCCAGGAATGCCTCTACACCTGCTAGTTGAATTCGTTATCGATCTTGAGCCTGGCATGGAACCTGTTTGCAAACGTCCTTACAAGCTTGGACCTGAAGTGTTGAAGGAGCTGAAGAAGCTGCTCTTCAAGAGCGAATGGGTCTCATCCAACCTAGTTCTTCTCCGTGGGGTTGTGGAGTTCTTTTTGTGAAGAAGAAGGATGGAACGGACCAACTTTGTGTTGACTACTGTCCATTGAACAAGAAGACTATAAAGAACAAGTACCCACTTTCCAACATCAACGAGCTGTTTAAACAAATCAAAGGTGCTCAAGTATTCTCCAAGCTTGATCTCCGTATGGGCTATCACTAGATTCGCATTCGTGAAGAGGATATCCCCAAAACAGCCTTCAGAACAAGCTATGGTTCATATGAATACATTGTCATGTCTTTTGGCCTCGTCAACGCTCCTCCGACTTTCTCTCGCATGATAATTTCATCTTCAACCCCTACACAAATGACTTCGTCTTGGTCTACCTCGATGACATTTTGGTCTTTTCCAAGAACAAGGAAGATCATTCCAAGCACTTGCGTTTGGTGCTGGATAAGCTCAGAGAACATCAGTTCTACGCCAAGTTTTCAAAGTGCGAGTTTTGGCTCGATGAGGTTCTTTACCTTGGGCATATCATTTCTGCCAAGGGCATAGCGATGAATCCTGAGAAGGTGTCTTCAATTGTGAATTGGGAACCACCTCAGAACGTGAAGCAACTCCGCAGCTTCCTTGGTCTCGCAAGCTATTGTCGAAGGTTCGTTGAGAACTTTTCAAAGATCGCGAAGCCTCTTTCCAACCTTCTCCAGAAGCATGTGAAGTATGTTTGGTCTCCTGAATGTGACATCACTTTCAACACCCTAAAAGAGAAATTAGTCACTGCTCCAGTTCTGACTCCTCCTGATGAACCCAAACTGTTTGAGGTCTTCTGTGATGCCTCTCTTCAAGGTCTTGGTGCAGTGTTGATGCAAGAGAAGAAAGTTGTGGCTTATACCTGTCGCCAGTTCAAGCCCAATGAAAAGAACTACCCCACTCACGACCTCGAGTTGGCGGAAGTTGTGCATGCTCTTTTAGCTTGGAGACATCTCTTATTGGGAAGAAAAGTGGACATCTTCACTGACCACAAGAGTCTCAAGTACATATTCACTAAGCCTAATCTCAACCTCAGGCAGACTCATTGGGTCGAAATGATTCAAGAGTATAACCCGAGTATCGAATATACTCCAGGCAAGGCCAATGTAATTGCTGACGCATTGAGCAGGAAGGCTTACTGCAACAGTTTGATTCTCAAGCCTTACCAACCCGAGCTTTGTGAAGCTTTCCGCAAACTCAATCTGCAAGTTGTTCCTCAAGGTTTCCTCGCCAACCTCCAAGTCTCTCCTACTTTGGAAGATCAGATTCGCGATGCTCAACTTCTTGATGCTATGGTGAAGAAGGTGAAGATTGGGATTGCCAAGAGTCAACCTAAGTACAAGTGCTATCGCCTTGATGACAAGGATACTCTATTCTTCGAGGATCGCATTGTTGTGCCTAAAGGTGACCTTCGTAAAGTCATTATGAATGAGGCTCACAATTCTCTCTTCTCCATCCACCCTGGTAGTACAAAGATGTACCATGACCTCAAGCAGTAGTATTGGTGGACTCGAATGAAGCGCGAGATTGCTCAGTTCGTGAATGAATGTGATGTCTGCAAAAGAGTGAAGGTAGAACACCAATGACCAGCTGGTCTCCTCCAACCTCTTGCCATTCTAGAATGGAAGTTTGACCACATTGAGATGGACTTCGTGACTGGATTTCCAAAGTCCAAGCGTGGCAATGATGCTATCTTTGTTGTCATCGACAAACTCACTAAACTGGCACATTTCCTTCCTATCAAAGAGTCTATCACTGTAGCTCAATTGGCGGAGCTTTATACCTCTCGGATTGTCTCTCTGCACGTCATTCTGCAGTTGATTTCTTCAGATCATGGCAACATCTTCACCTTGAAGTTTTGGGATTCTTTTCAGAAGGCCATGGGCAGCAACATCCGTTTCAGCACAACTTTTCATCCTCAAACTAGTGGCCAAGTCGAGCGTGTCAATTAGATTCTTGAAGATATGCTCAGGGCTTGTGTTATCTCTTTCGGTATGAAGTGGGAAGATTGTCTTCCATATGTCGAGTTTTCCTACAACAACCGCATTCAAGCGAGTTCAGGCAAGGCCCCATTTGAAATTCTCTATGGCAGGAAGTGCCGTACTCCTCTCAACTGGTCAGAGACTGGTGAACGCCAATTTCTTGGCAATGACTTGATCACAGAGGCAGAAGAGATGTGCAAAGTCAATCGTGATAACCTCAAAGCTGCGCAATCGCGCCAGAAGAGCTACTATGATAGTAAGCATCATGATTTGGCTTTCGAGATCGGAGACCAGGTTTACCTCCGCGTCTCTCCAATGAAAGGTACTCGTCGCTTCGGTATCAAAGGGAAGCTTGCCCCTAGATACGTGGGTCCTTTCAAGATCGTCACCAAGAGAGGCGATCTCGCCTATCAACTTGAGCTTCCTTCCAACTTTGAAAACATGCACGACGTGTTCCATGTCTCTCAGCTCCGCAAGTGCTTCAAGACCCCTGACCGCACCGTCAACTTCAAAGACATTGATCTCCAAGAAGACCTTTCTTATCGTGAGCACCCCGTTGCTATCCTTGAAGAAGCTGAGCGCAAGACTCGCAACAAGTCTATCAAATTCCTCAAAGTCAAGTGGTCACATCATTCCGACCGTGAAGCCACCTGGGAACGCGAGGATCACCTCTGTTCTGAGTACCCGGAGTTTTTCCACTCCTAGATCTCGGGATGAGATCCTTTTGTAGTGGTGGAGTGTTGTAACACCCCGGATGTAATTTACCTTATATATATCCCAACTCTTACTGTTTCCAGCACTAATTTATTCTATTTCCACGTTGTCGGGTTTTTGTCTCAGTGTGTTATTGTCTTCGTCATGCGTCTTATATCATGTCATCATGTGCATTGCATTTGAATACATGTTCATCTCATGCATCCGAGCATTTTTCCCCGTTGTCCGTTTTGCATTCCGGCGCTCCTATGTCCTCCGGTGGTCCTTTCTACCTCTTTTCGTGTGTGGGCATTAAACATTTTCGGATTGGACCAAGACTTGTCATGCGGCCTTGGTTTACTACCGGTAGACTGTCTGTCAAGTTTCGTACCATTTGGACTTCGTTTGATACTCCAACGGTTAACCGAGGGACCGAAAAGGCCTCGTGTGTGTTGTAGCCCAACACCCTTCCAAACTGGCCCAAAACCCACCTAAACCTGTTCCATCATCTAGAGCGTTCGATCATGATTGCGTCACCGTAAACCGCACCTCATTTGGAGCTTCCTAGCCTCCTCTACCTCTATATAAAGGGCACCCCCTAAAAATTCGCGGTTGATTCCCCCCTAACCCTAGTCCATCAGCACCTCCGCCGCCGGACAATGTCCGCCGCCTAGCGGACATCATCGCCGCCGCCAACCACGACCGGCCACCTGTCGCCCGCCTCCTCTCACTCCGCCGTGGCCTGCAAGGCCCGCCGCGGGCCCTCCCCGACCCAAGGCGCGCGCCGCCGCCTCCTCTCGCCGAGCCGAGCCGCCCCGCTCCTCCATCGGGCGCCGCCGCGCCGCCGCAGCTTTCCTGCACCGGCCACCGCCCGCCGACGCCGCCAACCTCGCCGGTGCCCCACCGTCCGCCGCCTCCGCCGCGCCGGGCCTCCACCTCGCCGCCCGGAGCTCCTCCACGATGCCCCGGCGAGCTCCACCACCGGATCCGGCCGCCTCCTCCTCCACTCGGCAAGTCCGGCGACCCTCCGGCGAGTTCTTCGATTCCGGCGATGAACCTCGGGATCCGCGCCCACCAGATCTCAGATCTGGAAATATTTTCTCGGTTGAATTTTTCCCTCAGCAACCCTAGATTTTTGCATTTTTTCACATGTAATAACTTTGCATCCGTAGCTCCGATTCATGCGTGTAGCATATCAAAATGTTCGTACGACGAGTACATCATTTCATCTCATTGCATCATTTTCATTTGAGCTCATCTTGATGAACGAAATTCTGTTGGAAGAGGGCTATGTGATGAATTTGTCAGATCTGTTTCAGGAAATGTCCTTTTGTCATTTTTGCCATGATTAATGTGTGCATGCTATGATCCTGAGCTCTACATGTGTTTTGTAGAATGTCATGCCATCTTTACAGGGGTGTATGCCATGTATTTTTGTGATCTATGTGGTGACTAGCACAAGCATGCAAAGTAGCGTAATCGTTGATGCTGATTTCAGGGACTTAGAATTTCACTAAGTCCTTGTCTTGTTTTTGTTTTTATGCCATATGTTCATGTTGTTTCCTAGTGATCCATGCCTCTTTTGAGGATGATCAGTAAGGATGTTTTGTTAATATTGTGGTGCTATATCCGCCCATGCCTTTGTTTGCAATTATGGAGCACCCTATATTGAGTCAATCGATCTCTACTTTTGCTAGAAAATGTTCCTGGCAGATTGTTGACATGTTTAGGGATTTTGCCGAGGATGTTGCTATTGATCCTTGCATGCTATGTTGTTGTTCTTGCCATATCTAGCTTCTATGCCATGTCTTCTTGATGGGTGTATGATTAGTTTGTCATGCCATGCTCTGTAGTGAGTGCATCGAGCTCGTAAACATGCCTACTCGTTAACTGTTTTGCATGCTCCAGTTTTTCACAAAGTCTGAATCTGTTTATGTTTTTGCTATGTTCACATGCTTGCAAATGTATTTTCTGATCCCTTTTGGCTCAAGGTTACTAATGGAATTTTGTTATATGCTTAGAGTAACGTCTTGCCATGCCTTGCTTTTCCATGATATGTTCCTGTAGCATGTAGTTTTCATGCTCTAAAGATTGCTTCCTGCTGATAAATTCCAGACTTGTGCTAATTTCACAAAGTCTGGAACCTGTTATCATTTGCACTGTTGCCATGCTTGTTTGAACCTGTTAATGGATGAATTAGCCATAGCTCAGTGTTCATCGTCTGTCAAGTATCATGAGTGGATCCCTGCCATGTATTGTGTTGTCATGTTTGAGTGTTATAGCATAATTATCTTGATGCATTTAGATGGCTACTTGCTGTTTATCGCAGACCGGTGCCATATTCGTTTCGCTTGCCATTTCCAAACTGTGCATCCAATTCCGGTGATCTTTATATCGATTTCAACCGAAATCACCTCACCTTTCCATTGGCACTCTTTTATTTCCATGTTGAGGCCAGGTTCAATCATTGCTTTCCAAATCTTGCATATGCATCACATATCGCATCCCGCATAGCATACCATGTTTGCAGAGCATTGCACGTGGTTGATTGTGCTCCTTTTGCTTCTTGTTCTTGTTTGGGTAGAGCTGGGAGACGAGTTTGTGAACGAGGAGCCCGTTGAGTTTGCTTACGAGGATCAAGGCAACTTTGAGTACTTTGGAGGCAAGATGACCATACCCTCGAAATCACTTCTATCTTTGCTTGCTAGATGCTCGCTCTTTTGCTATGCCTATGCTATGATACCTACCACTTGCTTATCATGCCTCCCAAATTGCCATGTCAAACCTCTAACCCACCATGTCCTAGCAAACCGTTGTTTGGCTATGTTACCGCTTTGCTCAGACCCTCTTATAGCGTTGCTAGTTGAAGGTGAAGATTGGAGATCGTTCCTTATTGGAACATGTTTATTGTTGGGATATCACCATATTATCTTGTTATCTTAATGCATCTATATACTTGGTAAAGGGTGGAAGGCTCGGCCTTATGCCTAGTGTTTTGTTCCACTCTTGCCGCCCTAGTTTCCGTCATATCGGTGTTATGTTCCCGGATTTTGCGTTCCTTACACGGTTGGGTTATAATAGGAACCCCTTGACGGTTCGCTTTGAATAAAACTCCTCCAGCAATGCCCAACCTTGGTTTTACCATTTGCCACCTAGCCTCTTTTTCCCTTGGGTTTCCGGAGCCCAAGGGTCATCTTTATTTAAA
>NC_041382.1:313186768-313212421 GCF_002162155.2 Triticum dicoccoides | reverse complement strand
GCTCCTCTGAGTGTTGGTCCACCTCGTTAGCCGCCGGTGGCCACCAGGGGCAACTCTGGGCTGGCCTACCGGAAGTTTGGACAATCTGAGTGTTCCCTGAGAACGATATATGTGCAGCTCCTATCAGGATTTCTCAGCACATTTGGGCAGTGTTGGTGGACTTGTTTTACCATTGTCGAGGATGTCTTGTAACCGGGATGCCGAGTCTGATCGGAATGTCTCGGGAGAAGGAATATCCTTCGTTGACCGTGAGAGCTTGTGATGGGCTAAGTTGGGGCTCCCCTGCAGGGATTTGAACTTTCGAAAGCCGTGCCCGCGGTTATGGGCAGACGGGAATTTGTTAATGTCCGGTTGTAGATAACCTGAAACTTAACTTAATTAAAATGCACCAACCGTGTGTGTTACCGTGATGGTCTCTTCTCGGCGGAGTCCGGGAAGTGAACACGGTGTTGGAGTAATGCTTGACGTAGGTTGTTCTAGGAACACTTCTTGATCATAGTTGTTCGACCGTGATTTTGCCTTCTCTTCTCGCTCTCTTTTGTGCATATGTTAGCCACCATATATGCTTGTCGCCTGCTGCAGCTCCACATCATACCTTGCCTTACCTATAAGCTTAAATAGTCTTGATCACGAGGGTGTGAGATTGCTGAGTCCCCGTGACTCACAGATTCCTTCCTAAACCAGATGTAGGAACCGATGACACCGCTCCAGACGATGCGATTGAGCTCAAGTGGGAGTTCGATGAAGACTCTCGTCATTACTATGTGTCTTTCCCAGATGATCAGTAGTGGTGCCCAGTTGGGGCGATCAGGGACTTTTTCGCATTTGGGGGTTTATCTTTATTTTGGTACCGTAGTCGAACCATTAGTGTATTGGATGAATGTAATGTTATTCATGTATTTTTGTGACGTGGCGAGTGTAAGCCAACTACGTATCTTTTCCCCTTTAATTATTTACATGGGTTGTTGTGAAGATTACCTCACTTGCGACATTGCTTTTAATGCGGTTATGCCTCTAAGTCGTGCTTCGACACGTAGGAGATATAGCCGCATCGAGGGCATTACACACACACACACACACTTTTTTCACTCACTCTTTCTATTTCACACACACACACTCTCTCTCTCTCTCTAGTTAGGGACTTTCTCACGTCCATAAGCATATGGATGTTTTGGAAAGTCAAACCTCAGGAAAGTTTGACCAGGTATATGTGGAGAAAAACATTTACATCTGGAACGATCATTAGATTCATCACTACATGTACTTACTTCATACTATCATTTATCTTGGGTATTGTAGATATAAGTAATTTCTTTATAAACTTGGTCAAAGTTTCAAAAGTGACTTTAAAAAAATGTTGGCACTACATTATCGAACGGAAAGAGTAGCTCTTTCTCTCTTTCTGCTACTCCCTCCATTCCAAAATAGATGACTCAACTTTAGTATAAAGTTAGTACAAAGTTGAGTCATTTATCTCGGAACGGAGGGAGTATCTCTCATGGGCCTCCCCTCCCACAAGAACTCTCTATACCGACAGATTATACGTTCACCATGTCAGCGTATAGCTCCGTATATTGTTTAGTTGACTGGTCAACCAGTCCACATGCTGCCTTGTTAGCTCGTGTTCTCTATCTTCGTGTGCTGGCCCATGTGGTAGTGGGTGAAAATAAGTAAACTAGAGGCCGATCCGACACGCAGTGAAGTAAACAAAGTTGAAACCACTCAGCGGGGTAGCACCCCACACGCTAGTAAATTGAGGGTGCATTGAGGACACACTTCTTCCGCGTGAAGGACGCACTCGCACACAATTCACCACTGTGCGGCGGCATGCATAGAAGGACACACTCGCGCACACCCAGTAGGCCATCACACAGCACAGACTAGCACACGTATACACCGGCGTCGCCGCCGGTTGAGATGGACGGCGAGGAAGCCAACAAGCAGAGGCGACTCGAGCCAAAACCGCACCCGGCAAGCTTGGACTTCATCAGCAGCCTCAAGATGACATGCTGCTCGTCATCATCAGCCTCCTCCCCACCAAATCTGTCATGCGGACCACCCTGCTCTCCTGGCGGTGGCGCCCCCTCTGGCGCTGCGTCCCCCTCAACCTCACTGTCGACAGCTCCCTCTGCGACGGGGATTGCAAACGAATGGCTGCAGTCTCCAAGATCCTTTCATCGCACCCTGGGCCAGCCAGACGCCCTGACATCCGCATGTTCAGTACCAACTTCAAGGTCCAAGCCAAGTTCGACGAGTGGTTCTTATCCCACGCCCTAGATCAGCTTGAGGAGCTCAACTTTGAAGTTGGATGATGTCGCTCTCTGCCGCTGTCCGCGCTCCACCTCACGCCGACGCTATGTTGCGCTAGCTTCAGCTCCTGCTATCTTCCCCAGATTAATGCCGCACCCGCCCTTCTGCTCCCTGAACTCAAGCAGCTTGACCTCTTCGACGTTGGCATCTCGAAGCAGGCTATGGAGCACGTGCTCCGCAGCTGTACTGCACTCGAGTACCTTCGTCTTGAGCAGATCCATGGGTTCATTAGCCTCCACATCGCCTCGACGAATCTCCGATGGATTTTTGTGTCTTGCTGGCCCTACAACAACACATCAATTGGGAAGAGATCACTCCAGCTGTTCCACGTTATGGACATTGAGAATGCGCCTTTCCTTGAGAGATTGCTTGTATCTGGTCTAGAAGGCCCAACAAAAATCTGGGTCATTGACGCGCCGAAATTGACAGCGTTGGTGTACTCGTCTGCCAAATTGTTTGAACTCTTTATTGGATCCATAATCGTTTAGGTACAACACTCATCTTCTTCTCTGTCTTCTTGAAATTGACAATTTTAAATTTCTTCTTGATGTACTTACGACCGTCTTCCAGAAAATGATTCCCACAAGCTTGACCCAGTCTGTGCGCACAGTGAATATCTTGGCAATAAAATCTATCGGCCCCAATCTGGATCAAGTTGTTGGATTCCTTACATGCTTTCCGAGCACGGAGAAGCTACTCATCGAGGTGAAACTTCTTTCCTATTAGTAAACGGCAATCACAACGTAGCTCAATGTTTTCCCAAATTACGATGACAAGTGTAGTGTTCAAAATTGCATCTACGCACTGCACCGAAACAAATGTTTTTAGTATTTTTTCTCACGTGATCACCTGCATTGTTTTTTTGTTGTACTACTATAGTAGCCTAGGCTAGTCATAGTGGAAAGTAACTTACACTAGTAACTCTATGCTGGTTTACTCTTCCTATCAAGTACTACCTCCGTCCTGGTTTACTGTTCCTATTTTGTAGTAGAGTATCAAATTTTGACCATAGATTTAACTGACAAAGTGTTAGTGCATGTCACTAAAAATTATATCATTGCATTCATATTTGAACATAATTTCAAATGGTATAATTCTTGGTGACATGCACTGGCATTTTCTTAGGTAAATCTATGGTCAAAATGTTACACTAAATACGAGGTAGTACAAAAGTGGGCTATAACGGCCCTCCACTATGTAGGCCAAAACACGTGCCAAATTCACTTGTGATGCATTTGGCATCGATGCCCCTCCATTGCTCACCTGGTGCCCCAATCTGGATCACCTACATTGCCCCGATGCCAAATTAACTCACGCAATGAAAAACACTTGCGTGGAAGAGAGAGAGGACTAAGGCAATAAATAAACACTTGTTTGGGAGAGTGAGAGGCTGGTGTCGTTGGTTTGATTGATTTGTTTATACCTATGGGTCTGTGTGCACAGCGGTGCCAACTCTCTTACATCGTGAGAGCGGTGCCAAAATCTTTTGGTTTGACATCGATGCGTATTATGTGGCATACTTTTGAGAAATATGGCATCGGCCACATAGTGGAAGCCAACAAATGCCCAAGCTCTTCACGTGCTCATAGGTAAATGAGACAAAAGAGAAAGAGAGAGAGAGAGAGAGAGAGAGAGAGAGAGTGAAAAAATATCACTAGCCAGCCAACCCTATCGTATGAGCGAATGATACTGGTACCTCTTGATGATGCCGCAATCTTATACAACCAGCTGCTCTAATATGTTCTCTTCTTTTGCAGATAAAAAAAGACCCGAAAGGAAAAATGTGCTGCACTATAACAATCTCATCGAATGCCTTGATCTCCATGTTACAGAAATTGATTTGATCGACTACCGAGGCAGCACACCTGAGAATAAATTGGCCAGGTTCTTTGTTCTAGAGGCAAGTGTGCTCATGGTAATGAGGTTTGGCGTTGTCTGGCGCAACAATGAATGGCGTGCTGATCACCGCAAGCATCTAAGCCTAAATGACAAAGTCTTCGCAGAAGCTAAATTTGTTTTTGAAACATCAAGTGGCCAGAGATTCGAAAATTTATTTGCCCATTAGTGACTTGTCAGGGCGGTGGATTTTAGTTTGTATGATAATGCTGCATCCACCTAAAGTAACAAAAGTTCTTACGTAAACTTCCTAGTAATTCCCTCTTCGTAGGTGCAGCATTACTCCTAACATTTGTAATATTATTTTGAAACTTGTAATATTGCCGTATCATATTCCTGCGTCTTCAAAATCCTGCGAATCAAAGAGGTCCTGAGTTGGTGATGGTGCTGTGCCTGCCATCTTCCACCAATTGCCGTCAGATCTAGATCTCACGCATACAAACCAAACTTATCCAGTTTTGCAAAAAGATGCCCGCACTTGTTCCCTATTTACAAACAACTACTTGTCTCTCACAATCAGCCTTATCTCCTCCCAACCACATCTAGGAGGCCATGGAAAAATCTTGCACGATGGCCGCTGCCAGCGGCGTCCACCCCCAATCTTGGTGTTCCGTGCAATGCACGGGCACCTACGCACGGGAAATGTTGTCGAACACAGCTAAGTTGTAAGGAGGCTAGCTCTACAGCCATGATGATAGTGATTGCAGACAGTGAGGCTGACTATGGTATGCTGAACACGACGCCTATACTTAGGTGTCATCTCCAGCGCAGGGTCTTGTCAATTCACTATGAGGAGCAACACATAATAATTTAACCAATGGGTAGTACAAAGCTACTAGTACATTGGTAGTAGTACTACTAGTACTAGCACCACCGTATGGATTTAGTAGTACTACCATGTCCATATGGATTTAGTATTTGACTAGCAATATCTAGTAAAGCATGTCACAAAAATGTACTACTCCCTCTATAAATAAATACATGGTGTATTGTTTTATTCCTATCGGCGAGAGAACTTAATGTCTTTTTGCTAATTAATAGGATTACATGCAATGAACTAACCACTGCATGTCATGTTTAGTAGTATCAAGTCATTGAAAGCATGGGGCCCCACATCTCTCATTGGTTGATATGTCACGAAATAAGAAATGAGCAGGGAGTTAAGTGTTTTGGGATTACAAAACATTTTTGGTTACATGCATTAACATTTTATTAGTTAAATCAAAGGTCAAAACTTGGCGCAAAATGCAAAGGGGGCCAATAAACCAGTAAACATCAAAGTTCTCTCGTTTGGCCCCAACAAGAGGTCCGGTGAGATGACTATACTGCACCGGCACGGAGGAGGACGCAACTTCATTGACTTACTGCACCTGCCTTTGGATGTATGACACGTGGGCCCAGCAGGTGGCTGGTCCGCCTGTCATACAGCCAAAGGCAGGTGCAGTAGAGGGCCAAGGAGTAGATGGCCAACACGCACGTGAATTCAACGCAATCCGCACTTCTCATATAAAGGCTCCCCGCCAGTCCAATCTACCAAATCCTACGCACCTACGCACCCTAACCAAGGGCAAGAGTGATCCCTCCAATCGCAAGATCAGTTGACTAGAAGCTAGACCCATGGAAGCGATGAGCGCGAGCATCAGCCGGCTGTGAGAGATGGTCCACCATGCCAGCCGGCCAGGCACCGAGGAACGTCTCCAGGTCGTGCTTGAGGCCGCTTGGGTGAGAGGCCGCTTGGACGAAAGCTTCATCTCCTTGTTCGACAAGGTCCTCGTCGGCATCCTCGACAAGTTCATCGTCGTCAAGAAGCTCGCGGACAACCTTGATGTATGCCTCCAGCCCATGCGCCCAGGCTCTGCAATGCCCGCCACCCTCAAGGGCCTCTATGGTGACAACCTCTTCGACGCACTGGTGGCCTTGCGACTGCCCGCCGTCGTGCTAGAGAATGTCCACCTCGAGGCCGCGCTCGCTGCGCAGCGCCTGGTGCAGTAAGACACCATCGACATAATCACTCACATCTATGCGCAAATCGTCCACAAGGACTACTACATGCCAGAGGAGGACGATAGGTCACTGGCTTTCTTGACCCGCAGGGCAACCTTGGACGACATTATTCAGAAGCACGTTGAGCTCGATGCTAACGCCGCTGCTCCTCACACGTCGGTTGGTGACCCGGCGCACTAGGGCGTGAGGATGTCGTTGATGGATCCGTATGTATCTTTATCTTTCCATCAAATCCATGTAGTAGTATATGCTACTACTAGTAATTATCTTACCTTTCGCATCAACTCGTAATTTTGTACGTACTCCATGCATGAACCCGCCAGAACCTAACTTCTCATTACTCTAGGGAAAATCGTTATTTCTATCTATCGGTCGCGCCATGGAGAAGAACCAAAATTTACAAGTTACAAGTTCAAAAGGAAAAGCTTACCGTGTTCGCGTCGCACCCCGCTGCCCACACCGTTGGTTCGGCATGCCACTCAAGGGGAATGCGTTTTGTGTTGCATTTTCACTTACAAGTGGGACTGCAGTTGAGCAAACCGATTATTGGAAAAAAAAACCCACCCTACCCAGCGCGCGATGGCTGAGAAAACAGGAGGGAGAAGAGATGGTTGTAGCACGGACTCCAAGAAAATTGGTGTCGGATGGGTCTCGTGTGGGTGGCGTGTGTCGTACTGCTAGATGTGAATGCTAGTTATGGCCCATGCCACCCCACCATATCGAGCCTATATTGATGTTCTGGTTACGCACAAAAAATTTCCTGGAGTCCATGCTTACCCCTCCTCTATCTCTCTTCTCAGCCAGCTAGTAGATGCGTGGAGCCCATCGTCTGTTTGCTCACATGCGGTCCCACGTGTCAGTGAAAATGCAAGAGGACCCACTGGACCTGCACATCTTTCACCTCGACGTGCTGGTGATGAAAAACAAATCCAATAAAGATCTTCGGTGGCCGCTTTTGGAGTTACTCAAGAGTAGTAAGATTCTATTTACAGTTTAACCCAAGATGCACATCACGTGGCTTCAACTACCACTCCATTTTCTTGCATGACACGACCTGGATGCTGGATGTCCCACGTGTCGACAAAAGGAGGAAGAACTCGACCAGATCTTCTCAACATTTAGACCGGAGGAGTTGGAAACATGGCAAGCCATGTGCATGCGTCATACTACGTACAAGCCTACCTCATGCAGTAACATTATCACCCTATTTCTCATCCTCCATGCGACACCTAACTATTGGTTGGCTCTATGTGATGTCGCAACTTCATACTACTATGGATGCTAGCTATACTACTACGGCACTAACACTCCAAGAAGTGAGTTGAAAACCATTTATAAATTGAGTTTATGACATGCATATGCAAATGTACCATTCATTACATACAACAAGTCATCAACACACAACGGCAACGAGGATACATGTTGGATTATAGATTAGTTCCAACAAAACATTCTAGTAAATACTAAAGTTTTCATCACGCAACAAATAACAAGAAATGAAATGAAGTTCAGCTCAACCACTCCTTGGCATTGGAAACACTTGCTTTGAACCAGAAGAGTTTGTGTCGGAAGGGCCAGCTACTGTCAATCTCGAGACCAGCGCAGGAATGATCATCCAGGCTGAAGCGGCCTACTTCATGACCCATATTGTGATAGCCACGGTAGGGAAGCATAGCAATGTCTGAGGTATAGATACAATTGCTTCTCATAAATGGTAGTAATGTTGTGTCAACAGCAGCTGGATCGCCTTTCACCATGATTGGATAGTTTTGTCCAAGGAAGAGCGAGTTTCCTCCAAGAGTATCAATACTAAACTAGGGAGAAGGTGTTGGCGCTAGCATAGTAGTATCCATCTCGAATACCCTGCAACGGATGTTGGAATAGGTATAGAGAGTGCGACCATGGGAGACAACACCTACTTCCTTAGTCACATCAGCGGTGCCCTGTATATAGACAAGAAGAGGTGATCCATCGGAATAAGTTGCCAGGTGCCACTGAGTATATGGGTCCTCATGCGCGTGATCATCATCATCGTCATCTCCCCCTTGGTTATAAAAATTTTCAAGTATAGGTGGTGGAATGTTCACAGGACCTTGGAAAAACAAAAAAGTTAATTAGTAAAGGGAAACTAGCTAACCGAATGCACGTGGATGAAACAATTATAATTACGGTGGAAGACAAACGTACCGAAAGCATAAGGATTCCATGCAAAAACAGTGCCACGAGTGGTGGCAGCAAACACAAGACCCTTGTATTTAATTGCATCACAATACTCATCCTTGTATATAAACTGATTTTTGAGCAATATCCCTCCAATCGAACTATGAAGGAAGGCAACAAGCTTGTCGAAGATAGCAACAACTACATACTCCATTAAATCCCAAGAGCGGTCGGGAACTTGACAAATTGCTATCTTCTGTAGACGACAGTCACCATGACCATAGTTGAAAGTACGGTCATAACCGGTGTACTCAACCTCTCAGCATTCTGAGATTTTTGGAAGTGGAACCCGGTCATGAGTGTACACATTCACATGTTTCCACTCGCAGTTGGACCCAATATAAACAACCCAATCTACATTTGTGCCTGCGCAAGCCTTACCCTCAAGCGATGGCATCTTAACATCACATGTATCATTATCAAGCGACACTAGCTTGCACAAGGCGAGGGCTCCGTCGTCCGCACACTAGTGAGCATGGTCATGGTGATGAAGATACGGGAGATCAAACCGCTCATGAACCCTTGGGTTCGTTGTAATGATGTTATTAGTTTAGTCGAGAATGGTCTTGAACGAACCTGCCATGCTAGCTGAGGTGATGACGTCGCACCAATCAATGAGTTCCTCCACCACGTCATCATTCAGATCGGGGAAACAATAACGGGGTCGTTTCTGGTCTGTTCCCTCCATGGAGAAGACGATCGAACAATTGCAGAAAGAAGGATGAAGGCAAATGGTGGAGGGAGGAAGAGCATGTGACAATAGTTTGAAATCGAGAGGGAAAGGTGAAGAGTCGGTGGAAGGTTGCCACAGTACATGAAGAGGCGCCCCAGCCTACATAGACATCCGTTCGGAAATTGTACACAAGGACTAGCCATTGTCTCACTGACATGTGGGAGCGGGACCACATGTCAACGAAGAGGCTAGTGGGGAGCGGACGGTTGCCACAGAGGTCACACACTGACGACAAGGCCATCCTGTCAAACCTAGTGCCCCCGCAGGATGGCTTCCGTCCCCCACACGAGTGAAGCCACTTGGCACCCCCACACGGTTGGTCCGCCACGCCGCAAGGCCAACTCCAGCGTGTGCCGCTCGGATGCACGCTTGCTCAGCCCCATTTCCCTCGACGCCCCAGAGCTACCCAACCACGTCTACGTGTTTTGTGCACCTGGCGGCCGGATTTGGAGCGGATCCGGTCAGGCTTGAGCTCAATCGGTTGTGGGAGGCCGCGCCGCGCCATGGACTGGACGGGCACCAGGCCGAAAGGCCCCGACAAGGCTGCAAGGCCGCATGTAGGTACTGACTCCTCCTCTAGCCGCTCAGATCTACACTATTGGTGGTCCGCCGGCAGATACATGAATGGCGGTCGGTCGGGCTTGGTGCTGGCCCAAAAGCTCGTCGGCACACCGTTGCCACTCATTAGGTGCGACGACTGCCCAAAGAAGGTCTTACGCCGTGTGTCTACAACACCGGAACATCCCGGATTGGGTGTCATCTAGTGCTCAAACGATGGGGTATGTGCTACTTTAGCTTCAGTTGTGCTCTTGGATTAGACTTGTTGTGCTAACTTAAAATTTTATTGTGTAGAATGGATGCAAGTTTTGGTATTGGGAAGAAGAGTACATCGATATATTCATGGAGCGCAATTTAGTAGATGTTGTAGCACTTTTAGCTAGCATAGAGGCTAGAGATGAGACTAGTGCACTTGTTGATATAATAGAGGCTAGACATGAGACTAGATGTGAGGAAGAAATGTCTAATTCTTTACACCCGAATAAGAAAGAAGCACGCAAGATTGAGCCTCCGTAGATCAACAATGAATGCATCGATAAGGCACTAACCCAACTTACAGGAGTAGGTATGGAAGTTGGATATCTTCTAAAATGTATTCTTGTGGTTCTTGTTTTCTTTGGTCTTGCTTTTCTAGTCAAACCTTGGTGATGTATTTCCATGTACCAAAAATCAATGATGAAAAAAAGATATGTGTTTGCAAAGAAAAATGTACGCAACCGGGATGCGTCCGCGCGTTGGGAACACGGCCACCGCATCCAAGAAATGGCCTGAACACGACAAAATCCGGGCAAAACGGAGGTCCGTTTGGGGTCGTGTGTTGGAGTTGGCCTTACAAGTGGGACCGCAGTTGAGGAAATCGACTATCGGCAAACCCCCACCTTGCCTGCGGCGCGATGGCTGAGTTAGAGAAATAACGAGGTTGAAGAGATAGTTGTAGCACGGACTCCAAGAAATATGGTGTCAGATGGAAGTCGTGTTGGTGGCGTGTGCCGTACTCCTGGACGTGAATGCTTGTTCTGGCCCATGCCATGCTACTAGTACTCCAAGTAGTAGTACATAATAGTAGTAGTATCGAGGATTTGATGTGTTGTTTATGTACAGTGAACACATTAACATATGGCCTACCTCACACTGTGGCCAAATTTCCTGGAGTCTGTGCTAGGTTAAAAAGTTTTCTTTGTGACGGTGGGTGGATGGTCTCATGTTTAAAACTTGTTCTATTACGTACGTAGATGTAGAGATAGTGTAGCATGTGAAGCTAGTACAAATAGTGTACTACTGTTGATTGGCCTCATCCGATAACCTGCTGCAATGCGCGTACAATTATGTATTCGGAAAATATTTTTTTGCCTCGTCGCAGCACCCACTCAGAGAAGCGACTCGAAAGCCATTAATAAATTTAGTAAGTTTATCACACGCATATCATTTTGTTACATACAATAGGTCATCAACCCACAACGACCACGAGGATACATTAAAAATACTGAAGTTTTCATCACACAACAAATAACAAGCAATGAAATGAACTTCAACTCAACAAATCCTCGGTGTTGGAAACGCTTGCTTTGAACCACAAGTGATTCTCTGGGAAGGGCCAGCTACTGTCAATCTCGAGACCAACGCGGGACTGGTCATCTAGGCTGAAGCGGCCTACTATATCACGACCAGGGTAGGGAACCACCACAATGTCTGAGGTATAGATACAGTTGCTTCTCATAAATGGTAGTAACATTGTGTCAACAACAGTTGGATCGCCTTTCACAATCATTGGATAGTTTTGTCCAAGGAAGAGCGAGTTTTCTCCAAGACTATCAATATTGTAGCAGGGAGAAGGTGTTGGCGCTAGCACACTAGTATCCATCCGAATACAATGCAACGGGTGTTGGAATAGGTCTGGAGAGGGCAACCATGGGAGACAACACGTGCTCCCTCGGTAGTAACAATCTCATTGCACTATATATAGACAAGAAGAGGTGATCCATCGGAATTAGTTGCCAGGCGCCACTAAGTATATGGGCCCTCCTCATCCTCATGCTCGTGATCATCACCATCGTCATCTCCCCCTTGGTTATAAAATTTTCCAAGTATAGGTGGTGGAGTGTTCACAGGACCATGGAAACACAATAAGAAGGTTAATTAGTAAGGGAAACTTGCTAACCCGCATGCATGTGGATGAAACAATTATAATTATGGTGGAAGACAAATGTACTGAAAGTACGAGGATCCCATGCAAAAACAGTGCCACGAGTGGTGGCAGCAAACGCAATATCCTCGTATTCAATTGCATCACAATACTCATCCGTGTACATAAACTGATTTTTGAGCAATATCCATGGACGAACCTTGAATCAGTAACGACAGAAACAAGCTTGTCGAAGATAGCAACAACTTCATAGTTCTAGTAATTCCAAGAGCGGTTGGGAACTCGACAAATTGCTATCTTCCTTAGATGAAAACCACCATGATCGTATTTGAACGTACGTAGATCATCTGCGTGCTTAACCTTAGGGCACTCTGAGATTTTTGGAAGTGGAATCCGCAGACGAGTGTACACATTCACAAGTTCCCACTCGCAATTTTACCCAATATAAAAAACCCAATCTCCATTTGATCCAGACCAAGCCTTACCCTTAAGCGATGGCATCTTGACATCACATCTATCATTATCAAGCAGCATCAACTCACACAAGGCGAGACCTCCCGTTGTCTGCGCCCATGCGAATAGGCTTATAGCGAAGAAGATAAGGGAGATCAAACCGCTCCTGGACCCTTGGGTTCCTTGTAATGATGTTATTAGTTGAGTCAAGAATGGTCTTGAACAAACCTGCCCTGCTAGCCGAGGTGATGACGTCGCACCGATCAATGAGTTCCTCCACCGCGTAATCTTTCAGATTGGGGCAAGAATAATAGGGTCATTTCTGGCTTGTTCCCTCCATGGAGAAGGCGATCAAACAATGGCAGAAAGAAGGGTGAAGGCAAATGGAGGAGGGAGGAAGAGTGTGTGACAGCAGTTCCAAATCGAGAGGCGAAATCGAAGAGGTGGTGGACGGTTGCCACGGTACATGAAGAGGCGCCCCGGCCTACATAGATGTCCGTCCGAAAATTGTGCAAAAGGACTCACCGTTGTCTCACTGACATGTTCGAACGGGACCGCATGTCAACGAAACATGGTGTGTCATTTCTCGTGCAAAATGCGATTTGGCCTCGTTGGCCCGAAGTGCCGCATTATTTCTCGACTTTATTTTTTTAATGGTGTGCTGTTCAGTTTTAAAGCATGACTAACTGGTACTGTATCCGTAGAAAATATAAACTACTCTACCACTACTCCACCTCTAGTACTAGTAGTATAAAAAAGATATATAGGCTGGAGCTTCAGCGCTTTCTTTCTAAGGGCCGCCCACTTGCTTCTCACACTATCACCCTCTCTCCAGATCTAAAAAGCCGGCCTCTGTCTCCCTCCTCACCGGTGGTCACAGATCTGCCGGGGAAGAAAAGGACGTGCAGCGTTGACGCACTCCTCGTCGGTGAGCGAGGTCATGCACTAACGACAAGGCCGTCCTCTCAGACCTAGCACCCACGCGGGATGGCCTCCGTCCCTAAGCTCGCTACCGTAGTGTGTGCGGAGGATGACGATCATGAGTGAAGCCACGTCCCGCTGACCCTCAAGTATCGTACCTCTTTTCGAACCATACCCTTGTTCTATTGCCCCATCTGCCACGTCGTTGCATGTGGATCTTTTTCCACTCCACCATCTTCCCAATTTGCTATCCTCTGCTCTGCTGGTCACGCACACGAAAACCTTAATTTGCACTATTAAAGGAAACCCTACTTCATGCAGACTAATCCATGTCTGGGTTGAATAAGGAAAGGTAGGGAGATTGTACTGTCCAAGAGAGTAGGCATTGAACCCGCATCTAGGTTGAAAAGGGGAACTCGGTAGCTAAGGAACGAGTCTCGTGTCTCTTGGTTGAAGAAGGGTAGAAAGGCATGAAAACACAATAGAGAATGACCAGGTCGATCGATTTGTTGTTCTCACATAGGAAAAGGTGGCTAAAGAGAAAAAAATGGGACCTAATCCACATATGCTGCATAGATATTTGTTGCTCCAAGCAACCATACCTCCCTCACTACTCTATGTGTCCGTGGAGGTACATCGTACTGGTGCGCCCATTGTCTGAATGGGCCTCCCATGCTCTTATTGCCACTTTTTTGCTATTAGTATAACGCCAGCAGTCAAGTCAAGCAATGCTACTGCTAAAGTGATGCCACATTTAACTAATGCCGCACTCAGTCTAATGTTGTCGATAAATTTAAGCAATGCCATTTAAAGTCACTGGATTATTTCAGGGTTAGCCGTTGATTGTGGATGTATTAAAGATTTTTCAGCTAAGGCATTCTAATGCTATTGCACAACCAGTATACCAACGATGAATCTTATTACTACCTTTAGATTTTTGCATTGTTAATGCTTATAGATTACATACCTCACTTTCATGAGATAAGTCAATTTTTTGTACAGTGTCAAGAGGAAAGGTCAAGAGTGGACACCTCCTCCTCCGGCAGTTCTCTTGATTCGTTCGATCAAGTTTTTATGTTTGACCGATTATCAAGATTGGGATAGCAATTTTTAGCTCCCCTTGAGTTTGAAATGATATTTACCTTGAAGGTACATGGTTTGCAATTTTTTTTATACTTTCATTAGTTAATAATGCTAGTTACCTTTAGACTTTTGTATTTGGTTTAATGCTCATGCACATCTAGTATACCAATGTTGAAGCTTGTTACCTTTACATTTTGTATTTTTAAAATTCTTATAGAAATCTTCCAGTGCTAGAGTTTATTGAAATCTGTTTACTAAAACCATTGTACATTACCCTATAATAAAATAACTACTCTACTATTGCACTAGCCACTGGATTAGTGTATATTTGTACTAATCGAATGGTGTTGCATCAACGTACGGACATAAATAAAGTGTGGCAAGCTTTCCAGAGATGTTCTCAAGAAAATAACTACCTATTTTTCTAAATACTAGACATTGGGTACTTTAAATTGAACTGTGAAAAGGTCTCATATTAAGGAACAGAGGGTGTAGAGTTCACTCAAATTATCCCGGTAAAGCTAGTCACACCTTTGTTAAAATTTATGTTCATTATGTTATCGAAGGAGGTTTGTATGTCTGTCTCTATTGCCTGTCGACTACATACCTGACATCATGATGTAATGTTAAGTCATTTCCTTTTGTATAGTGCCATTGAATTATCAAGGCGGTGATGGCATTTTATTTTAGTTGAACTACAAAAAAATATGCTTAAAAGAAGAGGAAAGGTGAGGAATGTTTCAATTTTTCAGAAAAAACTATGTATGCCTTCCTGACATTAGCCGTTGTTGCCTTATTTATTCCTTCAAACAGGTGGTTAGAAACAGTCTTCCTACCTTTTCCCACGTAGAAATTGGAATGCTTATATTTGTGAGTCTATGCTTCAACTAGTGCCACTTTTGTAATAATCACACTGTCAATATCTATGCAAACAGGGATGCTCGATATTAGTGGAACTGCACAAAAAGTCCAAATGGTTCAACATTAGGAGCATGTTTTCTTCCAAACCTTTATATCCAATTGGTAGCACTATGAGCTGTTCATTACGAAGATACATGGTTTGCTACTATCTTGCTACTCTTTTTGTACTGTCATTAGATAGTAATACTAGTGGTTTGCATGAGAATTTATTGGCAAGGTGGACCTACATTGGAGGTGCAGGACAGGATTCAATGATTGGATGCTCAATTTTGGTTGTATCGATTTCACCTCTTCCATCACTTCGAACATGGATATCCTTGGACTGATGAAGAATAGGCGCTATATTTTTGCCCAGAACCAGCAAATAAATTCAGTACGAAATTGTCCAGGGCAAAACATGATTGTATCAAATTGTCCAGTGTAAAACATGACAGATGCTAAGTGGAAGAGATGTGTTTAAACCGAAAATGCAAGGTGGGGTATAGGTTTACTAGCTGCTTGACATTTGTGCAGACAGAGATGTCTGCCCGTTGCTATCTGGCAAACAAACAAAGTGACCACATGTCACACCCTGATTTTCAAGCCACAACACTTAAGTTAATAAATCATGATAAAGTGTGGTTTGACAAAAAACTTTTGCATTATTTGGCTTTTATTTGGAGTTGGTTTTCTCTCTTTGTTTTTCAAGTGCTCTTTAAAGTCAACACAACTCCACCTTATATACTTCATCCCTTTGCTCCAAACTCCTGCCCAATGATCATGCCATGTGTACAGTGCAATATAGTATTTTCTTACAAAAATAATTTGGCCAAAAAGTATTTTCTAAAATTAGTTTTCCAAAACCTCCTGAATTGAGGTTTGCACTACAAGTACTTGATTTGGGGTGTGAAAAACATTTCAAAAAGTATATTTGACTCCTATTAGATATAGGACTCCCATGAACCACAAAATATAATTTTAAAAGTTATTTTTCTATTTTATTTAAAGGCTTTTTCTTAAGGCCGGAAATGGTCCTTAATAGGTTAAAATTATCTAACTGTTTCAAAAATATTTGAGAAAATTTAGGGAAACTCATAGGACATATATCTTACATATATAAGAGTTTAAACACATGGTCATGTTCAGAATATTGGATAAAACACCCCAAAATCATTTCTTCCCATTTCTAGAATTTGAGATATTTGTATAAGAAATATTTTAAAATAAATCCAAGAAAATTCTAGCAAGTCACATATGTATAATGTGCGGATCATGCAAAGTTTCATCTCAATCAAAATCATTTTGGTTCACAAAAGTGCCCCAAAACCCTCTCTGTCCAGATCCAAGTTTGAACAACTCTACATTGTGAACTTATTCCAAATGACCCCAATCTTTGTGGACATGCTCAAAACCCCAAAGGTTGACACTACACCAAGTTGTACATCAAGGGGAATGGTTGTGCATGACAAGATCTTGGTAAAGGCATTTCTGTGAATTTCTAGGGTTTACAAAAGTTGCGTTGGCAACTTTACCCAAATGAACTCAAATTTGGTGGAACACCCTATTTCTATATGCCATCCCATCCTGTTAAGTCTCATGGCAAGTGTAATTTATTTTCTTGCCCAAACCAGCAACAAACACCTTCTGCCAATTTTCCAAAGACATCACTTTGATCGCTTCCACTAATTTCCATGGGCTAAACTTTTTGCCACAACCCCACCAAGTCCTCCTCTACCGCCAGTAACAATTTCTACATCTCATCTCAATGATTGAGGAGTGAAACCACCTCATTTACCCATCTAGATAGCCCCTTTCCCTCTCTCTCTCAACACCACTCCTCTCCTACTGGCTCCCCAGGGCATCCAATGCCACTCCCCTCTTCTTTACTCTCCCCTAGAGCCGTCAGACATCAATGGCCGTGCCCACAAGGCATATAAAAGGCCATGGCATGCCAAATGCACGCTCCAGAGCGTGCTACAGTGTGGCCAGACAATGTAGCCGCCCCCTGCCAACCACCTCCGGCCACCTCAGGCCTCCCCAGTGCTCCCGACGATGCTCCTGGGCATCCGCGACACACCATGTCTTGGCCCCCCTCCTGCTTCTCCCTCCTCTCGCCCCAGCTCGCATGCGCGTTGGCCACCGGAGCGCACCAGTGAGCGCGCTCACACGCGCAGTGCCCCTGGGCCCCCTGCTCTCCCTCCCTTCTCTCCCTCGCCCTAGAGCAACCCCACGAGTACCCCCGACACATCGCTGCAATCCCCTGTGACCCGTAGCGATGGCAGTGGCCTCGCCGGCGCACTGGACCACGGTGGATCGTCCCCCGCCTATTTAAGTGCCTCCCCAAGCCCTCCTCTCCTCACCACTCACTCTCTCACTCCCCTAATCACCCCCTACACCACTCGCTCCTCTCGAGAAGCTCTCGAGCTCCGCCACGGTGGCTCGCCGTCATCCGCACGGTAGAAGCTCTCCCCACTGCTCCTAATCCCCGATCTGGAACCCCCACACTCCACTGATCCTTTCCCCCTGTTTCCCATCTCTATAGCTACCGGAAACGGCCAGAACCGCCGCCACCCGAAGCTCCTCCACCGTGCCTCCTCATCGCCGGTGAACCAGGCCACCTCGGCAACCGCCACCGCCACCACCCGAAGGGAGACTCGACGCTGAGTCCAGCCGTGCCCTCGCCCGACCTCGCTGTGCCCTGCATCGTCGCTGGTAAGTTCGCCATCCATCTGGACTCGGGGTTAGGGATGACATGCGGGCCCCGCCAGCCAGCCTCCCATCTCCATCGCCCCTCTCTCTCGCTGACGCCTGGGCCCCGACCGTCAGGTTTAAACCTGGCGCGCGCGTGCACCAGTGCGTTGGGCCACCTCCCTGACTGGTCCTACTGTGTTGCAGCTGTTCTGGCCCAGCAGGCACAGTGCCCCTTCTCATTTTTATTTTCTATTAAACTTGCAAACATTCCACATGCTTAAATAATAATCCAAATGAAATAATTCTGACTCATATATTCTTCTAAAAATCCCACCTATTTAATGGTGTAACTTCCATAAATATCCATCAAAATTTTCTGTACTGTTCAAATTTAAATGCAAATTTGAACAATAAAATCTCTGTTTGAAAATCCACTACTCTGTCCCTCTAACTCCAAATCCAAAACTAAGAATTTTTTCCCTCTTCGTTTTCCTCCTAGTATTTTACAAAAATAAGTTGACATTTTTCTGAGCACTTTGGTTTTTTTGTTTTACTATTGCCTTTTTTCCCGTTATTATCTTGCGACAATAGATTGCATTCCTGATGAAGGAATTGGAAAAAAGACTTTGAAGACCCAGAAGACTTTGTTGAGCCAAGCAAGTAGCCATTTGACCATGTCTATGAAACCCCTTTTTATGCATGTCATATAGCACTTTATTATTGTTGCATCGGAATCATGATGGGATGGTCGCCACTTCGGTTGGTTGCCTTCGTTTCCTCCTTGTTGATACTTGAACTGTGCATGACCCTACCTTCCTATGAGGGTTATGCCGGTGGGAGTAGGTAGGATGCTAAGTAGTGCTACGCAAAAAGGTGATGGGTATATGAATGGTGATGGAAGTAAGATTGGGTTCAAAAACTTTTCGAAAACCCCATAGGGTGCCACTTATGCCCGAGGGAGACAATGAGTTGGGTAACCACTTGATGACAAAGTGGTATACCGAGGCACGTTTGTGTGTGTTGTTTTCAAATCATATTGGTTTAAGTTGCGACCGTTATTCCAACCTTACATGTGCAACCACTCTACCCTTATATGGGATAGGGCATTATTGATTACATGGGCCGATACTAGCATGGTGCCCGCATTACTAGTGACAGGGGTGACACGAGGTCACCCTTGGGACGGGGTCGTTCTTGGATAGGCAGACATGACTATTTTCACAGGGCACCGGACACACCGTTGATTCCCCCGTATGTGATGAATATGGGAGCGAGGCTCCACAATTTTAAGATGTGAAATGTTGGGCACGAGGGTTACTACCAATCGAGTGGACTCTATGTTAGTGTCATCTAGGGAAAGAGAGTGATCGGGTGCTTAGCCCAGGTACTTGAGGTACCGCTGGTCGTGGATGGCACGGAAGTTCCCCGGATCTTGTGGGCAAAGTGTGCAACCTCTGCAGAGTGTAAAACTATTCGAATAGCCGTGTCCACGGTCAAGGGCAGTTGGGTAACCTCTCTTAGACTACGTCCACTTGTTTACAAACATGTGTGTGTGTGTGTTTGGGTAAGTGGGAAGAACCACTTGGGTCAAGTCAAAGGACTTGACATGATTGAGTTGGATTGATGCCCACTCCTTTTATGTCGATATCTGTAACCAGTCCCTATGGTTACTTAAATTCATATCATGCATGTTTTGCCAGTTGTTGAACATGTCATAGAAAAATAAAATTAGCTTTCTGCAAAAATTTACCTATATCCTGCATTGTTGTATCTCGAACCAAAACATGGGTTGCTTGCGAGTACATTCAAAGTACTCATTGGCTTGGCACTGGTTATTTAATTGGCCAGGCATGGAAGAGTAGGACTTCGAAGAAGAGTTCCTTGGTGACAAACATGCAAACTAGGAAGCTTCCCAGTCAGAATGCTTGTAGGGTTAAGGCAGATGGCATGGGTTCTACTTACCAACGAAGATTTCCGCTGCTTGAGTTTATTTGATGTTCAGCCCATATGGCTTTATCTATGTGAAACTTGACCATAATGGTCATAATTTGTGTAAGACGATATGTATGGATGTAAGACTCTTGTTATTTCAGCTTCTGTGTGTTTAGTGAGCATTGATCTCAGGGATCACTGGACACGTGCATTCGGTGATCTCGACTTATAGGTCGGGGTCCCCATAGAGCAGGTATTAGAGCCATCCTGACTATAGGAAACCTTAGTTAGCATGGTCGTTAGTTAGGGTTAAACAAATTTTCAAAACCATCTATACCTCGCCTCTTTTTTGAGATTTCCCAAACCTAAGGGAGAATTTCCGTGTTGACCTCCCCTATTCAACTTTTGTATATGGTCGTCACCCCCTTGAGACTTCTTACGACGGGATTTCTATCACTCCTAAGAGATTGCCTCCAAAAATGCCATTATCCCTTGCTACCCATGTACACCCTGCACGAACTGGAAAATGTCGAGAAGGAGTTCTGCGCCAAGGTTTTTGTTCCTGCCAAGACCTCACCCCAGGGGTGGTTCTTCATTGGGCCGCCCATGCCAACAAGAGACATGGCCATTCAGCAAGTGGCATACGAAGCGCTCCTCCATCTTCGAGACCTCCTTCCAGAAATGAAGGTAGAACATGCCACCCTCTACCTACCTAGCAAGAACGGATTTGGAGCCCCAACTCAAGTGATTATTTACCCAGAAGATGAGGATCCAACTCTCAAGTACCAGATCCGTTTCATCAATGCAGGAGACTACCTTGTACATCACCTTACTGAAGCATTCCTCAAGGCTTGCCAAGATCTCCCTTCACTTTTGCACCTCCACTGCCTCGAGAAGAAGAAGGTGGTCGAGCGAGAACAGCAAATCATTGCCTTACAAGCCCACATTGCCAATCAGGAGCAACAAATCGAGGAACTTCAGAAAGCCCACAACCAAGCCCCATGCAGGAGGCATAGAAATGGATTTCCATATCCACCTCGTAGAGGATCATCATCAGGCCCCCGACGACGTAACCCAAGACCGAATAACAACTTTTCTACTTCCATCACATTCCATGGGTGTGGTGAACTTGGGCGTATTAAAAGGATGTGTCCCAATAGGCAGTCGACTGTCGCATACCCATTGGCACCACAAAGGGAACCCAAAGACTGAAGACCAAACGTCCTTCTCTCCGAGTAATAAAGCAAGCACGACTACCAAGTCTGAGAACCCCTAGGGTAGGATGAGTCATGTACCCCCTATGCGCAGTCGAGTCCGTATGATGGTTCGAATGGAACCACAATCTGTGTTGCTTGTTTTTTTATTTGTTTGTGTTTTGAGATAAGTTGCACATTTGCCCTAGGCAGCTTGTACGTGACTGTATCACCTATCATGTCTTAATGGAATTATGTGTGGCCTTTATGGCACTTGTTTGTTTACACTTACACCATAAAACCCCCTTTAGGCAATCCTATCCTCTATGCTACTTTTCCCTCTCATCTCTCTCCTCAACTGAAGGCCAACAAGACAAGATGCACCAAGGATTCTACTTCCGTGACCAACTAGACTTGAAGACTTTTTGCTACAGCTTCCTCGACCCAGTGCAACCCCGTAGAGTTATGTTTACCCCTCAAAGATCAGAAACCCATTCTTAGACCCTTTGGGACTTCACGAGATACCCCAGCTTGAGTCCTTAACCACGTGCTTAACCCACATAATTGCAAGAGAACCAGTTAAGCCTATGTCAAACTTGCACAACACTGGGATCATTATGGAACTAGTGGACATAGTGAACGGGCACATTATCATCCTAATATAGCACAAGAACTGACGATGCCATAGGGAAGACCAGTTTAAGGATAGAGTACAAATGACTTGATGAGTTTATATCAATGACTTTGAGGAATTATATGAGACTATTTGCTGGATTATGAGGCTTTCATGTTGGTAGATGAACTTAGAGGGATCATGATTATAGATTAGCATAGCTTTCATTACCCCTGAGTAAACTGGATTTAGTAGGAAAATTATGATCGCAAGATGGAATTCTTGGAGAAATAGGGATTTGTCTTAGCCAGGGGATATTGATAGGAGATAGTTGATATTACGATAATGACTTGTGGGGAAGTGTAGAAATTCTCGTTGGACATGAGATTTGGATTTAAATAGGTGGTCCTAGTGGAGTATAGGTGGTGAATAAGTCTACATGGTTCAGAGTAAATTGGATTTAGACTGACGATCTCGATCATGATACAATGTTTCTTGGTGGACGATAAACTAAGAGATTGGATTAATTGTCAGAGTTGATTTAGGTATCTCTATAAGCTTGACCTTGGAGTTTACTTGACCATGATAATGGAAATTGGTGGACTGACTATAGTAAGGTATCTCTTTCAAGTATTTGGGGATTATAGGACATTAGAAGATCATGTGGAACACCATAGACATTGGATTTGTAGAATTAATGAATTATGTAGTTAATGGGCTTTTGGAGTTGATTCATAGGAAAGGAAACTAGATCTTGGAGTGGCATATGATTTGTTTCCTTAGGATGGAGATGCACTATCTTTGACCTTGGAAGAATAGGCTGAGCACTTGGATTGTGATGTTTAATTCAAGCTTAGCAGCTTGCATTCCTGAGTTATCCTTCCCTTGACATGGAGAAGGGCATTATAAAGCCGGTGTTAACTGTTAATGTAAGTCAGTCCTTCTAAAGCATTTATCCTCAACTGCTATTTAATTTGCTCACACTCCTTTTTGTTTACTGCTGTTTAGTTTGTTGTTTCTACCAAAATGCATGTTCGCAAGAACCATAAGTTCTAAGTTTTACTTGTAAAACCAAATTCCTTATTCATACCATGGACATTACTGAATACTCCCTATATGTATGCTTGTTTTTGTGGATCTATAATCCAGTGTGTGGTGAAGCAGCCCACGTTTGCACCTTGTCATCTCCTGTTTTATCTTACTGATGTGGCTCATGATATGTGTCATCTCCTTCATCTATGCTTGTTATGTTGACATGGTAATCTAGTAGTGTGGTGAAGCTCCCCGCATTATGAACAATGCCAAATTATGCTATTAATATTTTGAACTTACTCTTTATTTTCTAAATTGAAATTGGATGGAATTGACATCACGGTTATCATCTTTGTTTCTACACGTGCAAAACTTGTCTTCTCTCTGCTTTGTTTCAGGGTGATATGCCTGATGGCATGCACAAGTCTGCTGAAGGTTGTGCGACAAACCCAACATATATTGCAGCAAAGAAGGCAAAACATCTTGAAGAAAGCGAGACACCCCCGAAGTCTTGTCTTGATGAAGTGTTCAACTTACTTGAGACTAGCAGTTATTTCCTGGAGCTTCGAGTGAAGAGTAGGCTTGCATTAGGGAAGACCAGTTTAAGGATAGAGTACAAATGACTTGATGAGTTTATATCAATGACTTTGAGGAATTATATGAGACTATTTGCTGGATTATGAGGCTTTCATGTTGGTAGATGAATTTAGAGGGATCATGATTATAGGTTAGCATAGCTTTCATTACCCCTGAGTAAACTGGATTTAGTAGGACAATTATGATCGCAAGATGGAATTCTTGGAGAAATAGGGATTTGTCTTAGCCAGGGGATATTGATAGGAGATAGTTGATATTACGATAATGACTTGTGGGGAAGTGTAGAAATTCTCATTGGACATGAGATTTGGATTTAAATAGGTGATCCTAGTGGAGTATAGGTGGTGAGTAAGTCTACATGGTTCAGAGTAAATTGGATTTAGACTGACGATCTCGATCATGATACCATGTTTCTCGGTGGACGATAAACTAAGAGATTGGATAATTGTCAGAGTTGATTTAGGTATCTATATAAGCTTGACCTTGGAGTTTACTTGACCATGATAATGGAAATTGGTGGACTGACTATGGTAAGGTATCCCTTTCAAGTATTTGGGGATTATAGGACATTAGAAGATCATGTGGAACACCATAGACATTGGATTTATAGAATTAATGAATTATGTAGTTAATGGGCTTTTGGAGTTGTTTCATAGGAAAGGAAACTAGATCTTGGAGTGGCATACGATTTGTTTCCTTAGGATAGAGATGCACTATCTTTGACCTTGGAAGAATAGGCTGAGCACTTGGATTGTGATGTTTAATTCAAGCTTAGCAGCTTGCATGCTCTACCGATGGATTTTTACATAGGGATAGCCATGCATATGAGTTTAGGCATAGTCGAAACGTATGATTTTGCTATACCTCCCCTTGGGAGTCATGAGGATATGAATAGCATGAGTGATGGTTGGAGTTGACCTATACAAGATGATGCTCTTGGTGAGATGATGTGAATTGTTTGAAAGGCTAGATAGAAAAATTGGCATCTCAGGAACCGTGAGGATAATATGATATACGTTCACCCACACACTAGAATCCTTGGAACCCTTAAACCCTACCAAGCCACAACATGGTCCGATCATGACCATGGGCTTTGGCTATAGGTTAAGAAAACCCTCGCCAATACTCAACTGTTACGACCACCAATACCCCAGTCTACCTTATATAACCCGTGAACAGAGTCTTCATAGAATACTTGGACAAGTTGGGTGTCATCATTATTTGATGACATACTTGTTTACCCGAAGACGGAAGAAGAGCCAACAGTCAGAGGACATTTGCAGACCATCGTATCAATGAAGAAGAACTATACCAACCACCTCGTCAAGAAGTGAACTTCCTCGTCAAAGACCATGTGTCTCTTCAAACCTCTTCTCTCAAAGGAACCAAGCATTTCCATGTCAAAAGGGAAGCTCACACCAAGATTTATCGACCCTCTCCAAGATCACTGCAAGAAGAAGAATAGATGGCTACCAGCTAGAGTTACCACCTAAGTCACCCACTGTGCACAACATTTTTCCACACGACACCACTCCAAAAAATTTTCCAACTTCCTAACTAGTCTGGTTTCTACAAGGACATCAATCACCGAGCCATCGACCTACGCAAGAGACCCCAATTGCAATCTAGATCAAGCAGAATGTCATACATGAAGCCACGCCATCGAGTACTTCAAGGTTCAATGGAGCACCACTCGGAAGCACAAGCAATATGAGGACATGAAGACTATCCCAGATCTAGTTTTCGTATTCCTTTCCACGCCTAGTTTGGGAATCTCGGGGACGAGATTCTTGTAAGGGGGGTAGGTCTGTCACACCCTGATTTTTAAGCCACAACACTTAAGCTAATAAATCATGATATAGTGTGGTTTGACAAACAAACTTTTGCATTATTTGGCTTTTATTTGGAGTTGGTTTTCTCTTTGTGTTTTTCAAGTGCTCTTTAAAGTTAACACAACTCTACCTTATATACTTCATCCCTTTGCTCCAAACTCCCGCCCAATGATCGTGCCATGTGTATAGTACAATATACTATTTTCTTACAAAAATAATTTGGCCAAAAAGTATTTTCTAAAATTAGTTTTCCAAAAACCCCTGTATTGAGGTTTGCACTACAAGTACTTGATTTGGGGTGTGAAAAATATTTCAAAAAGTATATTTGACTCCTATTAGATATAGGACTCCCATAAACCACAAAAATATATTCTTAAAAGTTATTTTGCTATTTTATTTAAAGGCTTTTTGTTAAGGCCAGAAATTGTCTTTTATAGGTTAACATTATCTAACTGTTTCAAAAATATTTGAGAAAATTTAGGAAACTCATAGGACATATATTGTCCATATATAAGAGTTTAAACACATGGTAATGTTCAAAA
>NC_041382.1:313112786-313186559 GCF_002162155.2 Triticum dicoccoides | reverse complement strand
TTTGAGATATATCTATAAGAAATATTTTCAAATAAATCCAAGAAAATTCTAGCAAGTCACATATGCATAATGTGTTGATCTTGCAAAGTTTCATCTCAGTAAAAGTCATTTTGGTTCACAAAAGTGCCCCAAAACCCTCTCTGTCCAGATCCAAGTTTGAACAACTCTACATTGCCAACTTACTCGAAATGACCCCAAACATTGTGGACATGCTCAAAACCCCAAAGGATGACACTACACCAAGTTGTGCATCAAGGGGAATGGTTTGCATTAGTAGATCTTGGTAAAGGCATTTCTGTGAATTTCTATGGTTTACAAAAGCTGCATTGGCAACTTTACCCAAATGAACTCAAATTTGGTGGAACACCCTATTTCTATATGCCATCCCATCCTGTTAAGTGTCATGACAAGTGTAATTCATTTTCTTGCCCAAACCAGCAACAAACACCTTTTGCCAATTTTCCAAAAACATCACTTTGACCTCTTCCACTAATCTCCACGGGCTAAACTTTTTACCACAGCCCCACCAAGTCCTCCTCTACCTCCAGTAACAATTGTTGCATCTCAATACATGATTGAGTAGTGAAACCACCTCATTTACCCCTCTGGGCAGCGTCTTTCCCTCTCTCTCTCTCTCAACCCCAGTCCTCTCCTAGTGGCTCCCCAGGGCATCCAATGCCCCTCCCCTCTTCTTTACTCTCCCCTAGAGCTGCCAGACATCAGTATTCGTGCCCACAAGGCATACAAAATGCCATGGCATGCCAAATGCACGCTCCAGAGCATGTTACAGTGCAGCCAGACACTGTAGCCGCCCCCTGCCAACCACCTCCGGCCACCTCGGGCCTCCCCAGCGCGCCGGATGATGCTCCTCGGCATCCGCGACACAACATGACCTGGTCCCCCTCCTCCTTCTCCCTCCTCTCGCCCCAGCTCGCACGTGCGCTGGCCTCCCGAGTGCACTAGTGAGCGCGCTCACACGCGCTGTGCCCTTGGGCCCCCTACTATCCCTCCCTTCTCTCCCCTCACCCTAGAACAACCCCACGAGAACCACCGACACCTTGCTGCGATCCCCCGTGACCTATAGCGATGGCAATGGCCTCGCCAGCGCACTGGACCACGCTGGACCGTTGCCCGCCTATTTAAGGGCCTCCCCGAGCCCTCCTGTACTCACCACTTGGTCTCTTACTCCCCTAATCACCCCCCTACACCACCCGCTCCTCTCCAGAAGCTCTCGAGCTCAAGATCGAGCTCGACCTCTGCCGCGGCGGCTCGTCGTCGTCCGCATGATAATAGCTCTCCCAGCTGCTCCTAAGCCCCGATATTGACCCTCCACACTCCACTGATCCTTTCGCCATAGTTTCCCCTCTCTGTAGCTGCCAGAAACGGCCGGAACCGCTGCCACCCGAAGCGCCTCCGCCGTGCCTCCTCATCACCGGCTAACCAGGCCACCCCGGTGATCGCAACCGCCACCAGCCGAACGGCCACTCGACGCTGAGTCCAGCCGTGCCCTCACTCTACCTCACCATGCCATGCATCGTCGCTAGTGAGATCACCGGTGGTCTGGACTCGGGGGTTAGGGATGACAGGCGGGCCCCGCCTATCAGCCTCCCATCTCCATCGCCCCCTCTTTCTCGCTGACGACTGGGCCCCGCCCGTCAGGTTTAAGCCTGGCGCGCGCGTGCGTGCACAAGTGCGCTGGGCCACCTCTCTGACTGGGCCTGCTGCGTTGCGGCTGTTTTGGCCCAGCAGGCATAGTGCCCCTTCTCCTTTTTCTTTTCTATTAAACTTGCAAAAATTCCATAGGCTTAAATAATAATTCAAATGAAATAATTCCGACTCATATATTCTTCTAAAAATCCCACCTATTTAATGGTGTAACTTTCATAAATATCCATCAAACTTTTCTGTAATGTTCAAATTTAAATTCAAATTTGAACAATAAAACCTCTGTTTGAAAATCCACTACTTTGTCCCTCTAACTCCAAATCCAAAACTAAGAATTTTACCCTTCTTAGTTTTCCTCGTAGTATTTTACAAAAATAAGTTGAAATTTTTCTGAGCACTTTGTTATTTTGTTTTACTATTGCCTTATTTTTCTGTTATTATTTTGCGATGATAGATTGCGTTGCTGATGAAGGAATTGGACCAAAAGACTTTGAAGACCCAAAAGACTTTGCTGAGCAGGGCAAGCAGCCCTTTGACCATGTCTTTGAAACCCCTTTTTATGCATGTCATATAGCACTTTACTATTGTTGCATCGGAATCATGATCGGATGGTATCCACTTCAGTGAGTTGGCTTCGTTTCCTCCTTGTTGATACTTGCATTGTGCATGACCCTACCTTCCTATGAGGGTTATGCCTGTGGGACTATGTAGGATGCTAATTAGTGCTACGCAAAAAGGGGATGTGTATATGCATGGTGATGGAAGTAACATTGTTTTCAAAGGCTTTTCGAAAACCCCATCAGGTGCCACTTATGCCCGAGGGAGACAATGAGTTGGGTAACCACTTGATGACGAAGTGGTCTACCGAGGCAAGTGTGTGTGTTGTTTTCTAATCGGATTGGTTTAAGATGCCACCATTATTCCAACCTTACATGCGCAACCACTCTACCCTTATATGGGGAAGGGCATTATTGATTACCTAGGGTGAAACTAGCATGGTGCCCGCATTACTAGTGAAGGGGGTGACACGAGGTCACCCTTGGGATGGGTTCATGCTTGGATAGGCGGCCATGACTGCTTTCACAGGGCACCGGACACACCATTGGTACCCCATATGTGATGAATATGGGAGCAAGGCTCTACAATTTTAAGATGTGATATGTTGGGCACGGGGGCTACTACCAATCGAGTGGACTCTATGTTAGTGTCATCTAGGGAAAGATAGAGATCGGGTGCTTACCCCGGGTACTTGAGGTACCGCGGGTCGTGGATGACACGGAAGTTCCCCGGATTTTGTGGGCAAAATGTGCAACCTCTGCAGAGTGTAAAACTATTCGAATAGCCATGTCCATGGTCAAGGATAGTTGGGTAACCGCTCTTGGGCTATGTCCAGTTGTTTACAAACATGTGTGTGTGTTTCGGTAAGTGGAAGAACCACTTGGGTCAAGTCAAAGGACTTGACATGATTGAGTTGGGTTGATGCCCACTCCTTTTATGTTGATATATGTAACCAGTCCCTATGGTTGCTTAATGTAACGCCTCGAGACCGTTGCGCCAGGTGTCTTCCAGTTATTCGATGTTGTTTTCTTGGCATTCTCTTGCGTGTCACCTCTTGCTATGTCATCATGTGCATTGCATCATTATTTTTTCAAAATTTGCATCCGTCTGGGTCTCCCAGTTCTTTCCGTTGTCCGTTCTGAGCCCAGACAAACTTGCACGCGCCCGCGGCACCTCCAAAATAGTATTTTATAAGTGGCCATAAAATGTTCTCGGAATGGGTTGAAAGTTGGCATGCGGTGTTGCTATGTTATCAGTAGGCCGCCTGCCAAGTTTCACCGCATTCAGTGTTTGTTTGACGCCCAAACAGGTAACTATAGTGGCAATATAGCCGGTCTTCTCGTCGGATGTTGTCGGTCTCCGAAAACCCATGCAGGGCTGCTTTATCTTCTCTCCTCTTATTCCAAGCCCTTCTTCACAGCCCATCGAGCCCACCTACCTACCCCCCTTCGACCGGAAGCGTCCGATCGGCATCGGAGGGTCCAGAAACAACCCCTATACCCAAACCTTAGCCTTTTTTGCTATATATGGACAACCTTCTTTCAAATTTGGCATCCCGTAGTCTCCACCTACCTCCATCCACCTACCCTCCTCAATTTCAGCACCTGCCCGCTTCCCCGCCGCCACTTGGCACGCCGCCGTTCGCCAGCTGCCGCCAGCCACCACCAGCGTCGCCACCCTCGGCCTATCGTGCCACGCCACCTGTCCCCAGCACCTTCCCAGGCCCCTGCGCTGTGACACGGCCCTCCAGGACCCAGATCGGGGCCCTGGAAGCCCATCTCCACCCTAAGCACCGCCGCTGCTCCTCCCGCACCGCTCGATCAAATCTGGATCGAGGCAATTGCCTCCGCACCGAGCGCCACCCCGCGTCTGCGCCGCACCCTGCACTACAAAAAAAACACACTTCCGTGATGATACTTGTTTGTCACAGTAGGTCACATTTTCTGTCAAGCATGTACATCCATGACAAATTTATGATGGAATCAAGATAGTTGTACCTGTGCTGTCGTAGAAGTGTTCCATGACATTACCAAAATTATCATCAGGGAAGTGTCCACTTCCATGACTATATATCGCGCGTCATATAAGTGCTTTCGTCAAGGGTGACCGACACGTGGGATCCACCATAACGGAACGCCATTAAGCTATCGGGTCCGGTTTTGGATCCGATAACCCGTTAACAACCCCGACAAATGGGGATTTTCCAAGTGTAAAATCATCATTGGCTGAAGGAAACACGTGTCAGCTCACCGTTGGGACAGATGTCATCCACTCATTGGACCCAAATCACCTATGATACGTCGACACGTGGCACGGCCCAACAGAGGCCCATATAGGTTAAAAAGGCCAGCCCAGTCAAAGGCCTGTAGTACTTACTCAGGTACTAGTGGGCCAGCCCAATAACGGCCTGCTTAATAAAGGCTCATTTACGGCCCGAAGCCAAATCTGGCCCGTTAATTGTTCGCCGAATATTTGGGCCCATTTACGGCCCGAAGCCAGATCTGGCCTGTTAATTGTTCGCCAAATATTTGGGCCCAATTACAGCCCAGTGACTTTCGTCCTGTTAGTGGCCCGATGTAGACATGGGCCCATTTCAGCCCGGTGTGACTTTCGGCCTGGGAATGGCCCGTGCTGCCCATGGGCCATATATGGTCCAACGGGACAACGAGCCCACTAACGGCCCGTGACAAAGGTGGCAACAGTTAAGCCCAACGTGACTTTGGGCATGTTAAAGGCCTGTCGCACACTACAAGAAATATGTCAACTTGCAACCATCACTATTGGTCACTGAAAGGTCATTGTTTTTCATTTGCGACCTTTTTGTGACCAAAAACAAATGGTCAAAAGATGGCGGTCGTAAACTGAAATTAACGACCTTCTCTGTGAGAAGGTCATGGAATTACACGACCAAAACAAAAGGTCATTAATTCTATGACCTTCTATTTTGGTCGCTAGCTCTCTGCCCAGGCCACATCGGATCCGACGTGGCAATCTATCGTGGCAAAATTGCGACCAATTGAAAAGGTCATTGATAAGATTCATCCCGGTCTGATTGGGTGTTTTACATGGGCGAGGCCCAACAATTCAGCCTTTATATATTATTTTTTCTTATTAATTTTGGTCAGCTATATGGGCCAGCCCTTCTATTCGGCCTTTTTAATTTATGGGCCATGGCCTTTTTGCCTCAACAGCTTCAGTTTTTTTTCACTAGTCAAATGGGTCCCAGTTGTCAGGTTCTGGTAAGTGGGCCCCAACTAGCAAGGTCATATTCTTCATATTTCGATTTAACAGTAAATAAATAATTAGTATTTAAATTGGCATAAACAAAAAAAACACGTAATACTCCAGATTCAGTACAAAGCTCCTGTTGTAAAAATAACAGGTAATAACATATACAATACTTTACAAGATCTACAAGCTCTACACGTAATAAGCTCCAACATATACAAGCTCTACCAGAAGCTCTACAAGTGTAATAACTAGCTACAAACTCTAAAAGTATGGCAATCATAGTTACAAGCTCCACATGTGTAATAACAAGATACGGTTACGAGCTATGTTCTTCAGCGTGGAGCTCTTCCGATAGCGATCGTAAACTAGGCACCTGCTCCTGTCAGGTCTGGGCTAACAGAATGGTGATATGCCTTCCAGGGTTGCACTATTACATGTATCAATAGAGAAGAATTAGTTTTAAAAAGATCAACAGAGAAGAATTAGAAAAACTAGAGCCAAAATACCAAGAAGAGACCATTCAAAAAATGAAAGTTATTTAGATTAGAATGACGACACAAATTCAGCTAGTACCATGCTTTTTGTTCTCGAGCTAGTTAAAATGAGATAGCAGCATCAGCAATTCAAATAATTGAGCAATTTGAAATAGCAGCAGCAATTTAGGGGTTGAGCAAAGCTACAGGGGCTTTAAGTTTTGACTTAAACAGTAGTAGTAGCAATTTGAAACAGCAGGAGGGAAGCAGCAGCAGTTTTGACTTGAACAACTGTAAGGAAACAACAGCAGTACTAAGAAGCAACAACAGCAGCAGTTTTGACTTGAACAGGAGAAGGGAAACAGCCGCAGTAGTGAGAAGCAACAAAAGCAGCATTATTGAGAAGCAACAACACCAGCCATACTGAGAAGCAATAGTAGCAACAGTATTGAAAGCAACAACATCAGTAGAAGTAGCAGTACCTGGCAACAACAGCAGCAGCACTATAGCATAAGTGAAAAAATGGTTGCATGCATAATTTGGTGATTCCAGCAGCAACTCAATTTTAGTTTCAGTATACTTGCTGCAGTGAAAAAATGGTTGACATGAAAAGTTAGCTCATGATCAGATAGTACTCCATGGTACTCAAAACAATTTTCAAAAAGCATGAACAGGAGTATGTGTGATCCATGATACAAATAGTGGAACAATATGAGTAATTTAAGAGCTTATGGTTTCCTTTTCAGGAAATATGAACAGTGGAAAGGTTTGGCCATTTGTGAAAATTTAATTGCAAAAAACTACAGGAATACACAGACAGGACAAAGTACTCCATCTCTGCACTACAGGCAGGACAAACCACAAGAGTACACAGCTACTCCTACAGGAGTACTACGGGTAGGACAACTACATGACTAAGATGTTGATCACGCTGGAAAGAACATATATAACTACTCCAGGCACTACATAAGTACAGGCAAGAACACTACGTGCACCAAAAGATGCAACCATCTCGCTTACAATATTACAGGAAAGAACCCTAAAGCGAGATCACAAGCCTCACATACAGTTAGTCTTGCGTGTGATAGCACAGTAGACATTAGGAGGCATTTTTAAATGCCTTGTAATGATAAGAAAATGCCTTCAAAGAGATAATGTGGCGTTCCTAAAAATGCTAAGTATACTCACGAAGGGAAAGCTGTTTGTTGGCACTTTTGAAGAATGCCTCCGGTGTTCAAATGTGGAAGCGATTTTAGAAAGTGCCTCCAAATGTCAGAACGCCTCCAACAAAAATGAAAATATTCAGAGCGACTCTGCTGCAACGGCCACACAAGGCTGGCGCTGGGCCACGTTGTACACAGCAGCAGCAGTCACACATGATTCTCTCGTGTGTATTTTTTACTGCTGGGCCACCTCCTCCTGGTAACGAGGAGTATTAATTAAGCTAATTAGGATCAAACATACATGTTTTCCCCAACAAATAGATCGTCAGGTCTACACACAAGTTACAGGTTAAAGCAACAAATAGCACAAGCTACACAATGGTTTGGTCATAATTAACAGTGTAAACATGTATAAGTAGAGCTGGATGAGCAGTACAAGTATATTAGTATAGGAACTAGAAGTGATGTGCTGTGCTACAAGACAAGTAGCAACAATGGCATGAGCAGTACAAGTATATTAGTATAGGAACTAGATGCCATGGAATTGGGAGCAAATCCCAAACAAGGGAATAGCACACATAAAAATAGCAAACAAAAAAAGGCAGGCATTGCAAGCCTACTCTTCACTCGAAGCTCCAGGAAATAGCACACAAAAAATGAGTTGCTTAATAGAGCAACCAATTTCATGTTTGTTCTAATAAAAAAATAGCAACCTCCTACTATAATAATAGCAAAAAAAACACATAAGAAGTCATGCTGATTGCGCCTACTATAATAATAGCAAAAGTCATCGATTTGTGAGCAAACAAGACTAGAATTAACACTTGAGCGACATAGTATCAGAAACCAATTCACGTTATAATCCAATCCTCAAAGTTGTGTCACAGAAACTCATTGTTTCTTTGTTCCACCGTCCAAGTTGGATCAGCACCACGACCCAGGAGATATCTCATGATAGCAGGCATCCGATAAGCCACATAAGTGACCAGAGCAGTGTCACCTGCAATAAGTAAAACAAAAGAACCAAATTAATCTAGGATTACTGGGATGTGCATCAGAATTGATGCGAAGATATCAAAAGGGAACCGGATTAATTACCCTGTGAGAGTTCACGGGTTGACGAGGCACCTACACATGTCCAGCCGCCGTTCCATGACCGTCGGAGTTCACCGCCCTCCTCAACATCCTCAGCTCCTTGGTCGCCACCCTGACCGATGGGGCCGGTCCACTCGCCCAGGCCTCTCCCCTCGCCTCGATCACCCTGCGTCGTGGAGCCGCGTCAGATCGAATAGCGCACACTCCGAAAAATCGTAGAGAAAGAAACCACACTCTGATTTGAAATCAAGTGCAAGAATGGCTGAAGCACATACAACTAGCATGTTACGTTTGGTGAGTGATGGGGAAAATACATGTGAAGTGCATAAATCATAGTTATATAATTCACTATTGAATACAGAGAAATATAATTGCTTCTATGCAAAATGTTACACATCAGTTTATCATAAAACACAAATGGAAGTAACAGAAGGATTCAGTAAAATGCTCACATAATAGATCATATCATCCAAGCTTGCAAAGGCTTAAGATCTAACTGGCTGAATGGATTTGTAATAAGATATTGGATTTATAAACTTGTTGCAGAAGGGACTACAACTTTCCTGATAATTTTAGGCTACAGTATGGTACTCCAAGAATAATATGAAATGTGGACGAATGATAATTAAGCCCCAGGATTAACTAGCAGTACTAGACAGCCATGAATGAAGACCAATGATTTGATTTGGAGGTGGTAGTTAAAATTTGGTGTCGGCTTCGGTGTCTTCGAAGTCGTCCACCAGCTTGGGGTCCTGGGCGGCGGTGGATCTCTGGTCGGGGTCGGCACCGGCGCTGGTGGCCTGGCGATTAGTAGCACGACGACCCCCGGCGTATGGTACGGTTGAGTCCTGCGGTGTAGGTGATATCGATGATTAGTAGAAAAGGGAATGCAACTGCTTTGCCTTCAGGTTAATATGTTACCTCGAGAGACACTGAGATGTAGAAGAAATGCCAGGTGCACGCACACATCGCTCCACCAAGAAGTGGAACCTGTTATTGGGCAGAAATGCAAAGTTGTTAGTGAGCAAGCACACGAACTATTATCAACAAAACTTTGCTGCTTGCAATAGCCATCTCAATGGAATGGATGCACACTTCAATAAGGAGGGTTCCTGAAGAAACCGCATATGCTCAGTTTATGATGACCAAATCATTGGGTGAAGTGAACCAAATCATCTTCTAGAATCTCAACGACATGCAAAGCTTGCAACTGAATCTTAACTGAACCTTGTGACGGAATGGTACAGAATGCAGTGCAATAATAGAACAACATGTTCAGAATCACAACAAATGCAACTACTGACTAATAACTGGAGTTGCCCAGTTTGGATCTACGAGAACGCCCCGGTGCCCGCCATTGACGCTGATTAACTACTACATCTACATGAACACATTGCTTTCTTGATTGGTTTGGTTGACCTCTGATGGTGCTACGACTACATGGAAACGAAATGGGGATCTGGCTACCTAATGACACAACTACAGATCGAACTGCTATGGGGATCTTGGGTGGGAGAGGACAGGGCAGCGTCGCCTGAATGGCACCTGACGTTTGGTTCATCTGAGCTTGGATGTGAAGGAGGAGAGGGCAGCGTTGCCGCGCCGCCGCTGGTGGCCGCTGACCGGAAGGCGGAGCAGCCGGAGCCGAACTCGTCAGAGCTGATCACCGACGATGACTTGGTGGACTTGGACCTGGACCTCGACTGCACCTGATGTGCACGGGCGCCGAAGATGTCGTCGAGGAAGCCCTCCTTGATGGGCACGGCCACCGTCGCCGGCCTGCCATAGTGGCACAAGGCGTCGGCGCCACCAACGTAGGAGTAGTACGGGTACTGGCCACCATGTCCGGCCGCGTCGCCGTAGAAGTTGCAGAGGACCACGGTGCGCGACGGTGGGACGCGAGAGCTTCGAGAGGTGGGAGGGAGAGGGGAGGGGGAGCTCGATCTAAGGGAGGGAGACGACGGTGGGACGGATCGAGGGGAGCGCCGTCGATGGCGGTGGCGAGGAGATGGGGGAGGAGGGGTGCGATGGGAGGAGGGGATCGATGGGATCTGGGTAGGGTTTGGGTAGGTGGATGTGGGTGGGGTTTTCTTTTTCATTTTCTTTTTTTCTCTACATAAATGGATGGATGGATGGACGAATGTGGTATGGAGAGATGGATGGATGGATGGGCGCCATGTCATCGATCCGTGTGACAACGAATTCCACCAATGGGAATAGAGCATATATAATTGTGTTTTTTCTTTTGTTTTTCTTCTACTTTTTCACATGAAAAAAATCAAATATTGATCTCATATTGTGCACAAGAGTGCATCTTCGAATGCCAAACAATGGTGCCTAAGGAAGTTTTCATTTTCTTTGAACGAAAACTCAATTTTCCATTTTTCTGAGTGCCCAAAATGGGTTTAATTGTTAAGGGCCTACCAAATATTTGTTGCAAAATTAGGCCAAATCATTTTTCTAAAATATTAGACCATATTTAATGCACAATTGACCAAATTGTTGGGTGTCAGAAGCTTTTATACACCTCTCATAAAAAAGACAAATTTCTACCGATTCAGTAGGAAGCGGGTCAAATTTGAACTGCAGCTGCCTCATAGTTTGCTCTTTATTTTTTACAAAAATCATTTCTAGGTACATAAGTATCAATTTAATCAGAGAAATATCAAAAGATTTCCAAGATTCAACAACTAGCTAGGAACGGTCGTTCTCGCCATTTTGACCGCATTTTGAAACGAGCATAAAAAATTCAAAAAAATCAAAAAAATGGAAAACCTTCGCGTTGTGTCATCATATGTCACCAAGCTTCCACATTCATGGAAAAAGTGTTCTCAGAAACGAGTTATCACGTGTGGAGATCAATGGCTTTCAAGCCAAATGATCAATCTTATGGCCACATTCATGGCATAGTTTGTTCAAATGATCTCATATCGTGCACGAGGGTGCATATTGGAATGGCAAATAATGTTGCCTAAGGAAGTTTTCATTTTCTTTGGACGAAAAAATCATTTTCCATTTTTCGAGTGCCCAAATGGAGGTTTTTTCGTGAAGGACCTCCCAAATAATTGTTGCAAAATTGGACCCAATCAATTTTATAAAATACTAGGACATATTTAATGCAGAATTTACAAAATGGTTGGGTGTAAAAGGTTTTTTTCCACCTCTCGTGAAAAAGACAAATTCCCGCCGATTCAGCTGGAAGCGGGTCAAATTTGAACTGTAGCTGCCTCATAGTTTGCTCTTTATTTTTTCCAAAAATCATTTATAGGTACATAAGTATCTATTTAATCAGAGAAACACCAAAAAATTCCAAGATTCAACCACTAGCTAGGAACGGTCATTCCCGCCGTTTTGACCGCATTTTGAAACGGGCATAAAAAATTAAAAAAATCAAAAAATTGGGAAACCTTCGCATTGTGTCATTATATGTGGCCAAGTTCACAGGAAAAATAACAAACTTGTAATACGACAATTATTTTAAAAAAGTGTTCTCAGAAACGAGCTATTATGCGTGAAGATTCAGGGCTTTCAAGCCAAATAATCAATCTTATGGCCACATTCTTGGCATAGTTTGTTCAAATGATCTCATATTGTGCACAAGGGTGCATCTTGGAATTCCAAATAATGTTGCCTAAGGGAGTTTTCATTCTCTTTGCATGGAAAATACATTTTCCATTTTCCGAGTGCCCGAAATGAGTTTTATTTGTGAAGGACCTACCATATATTTGTTGCAAAATTGGACCAAATCATTTTTCTAAAATACTAGGCCATATTTAATGCACAATTGACAAAATGGTTGGGTGTAAAAAGTTTTTATCCACCTCTGCTTAAAAAGAAAAATTCCTGCCGATTCAGTAGGAAGCGGGTCAAATTTGAACTACAACTGCCTCATAGTTTACTATTATTTTTTTCCAAAAATCATCTATAGTTACATAAGTACCTATTTAATCATAAATACATGGTTTGGTGGCGATACGTCGAGGTTTGGGCGGTGGCCGAGGCCCCCAACTCTAGAGCGCGTAAACTCGCATGTCCGCCGCGTGGTCACCGTGTGACCGTGGCGTTGCCATGTGTTCTGGGCAGCCTAGGCATGTCTAGTGGGTTGGGCACTCCCCAGATAGGTGCTAGGAAGAAAATTACAACATAAGATTCTCACGAGGAGACCGATCGATGCTCAAACATGAATTAGCAGCCAAGTGTTTGATTAGTGGTACGGGAAATGTACATGGCTAATGGGCGTGAGTTTTGGCTGAGGATGATCAGTTACTAAGAAGACCGTATTCACAAATTTTCATCTCAAAAGGAGTAGCCTAGGTGGTACTTGCTTTGCAAACTACCACATTGGACATAAATACGAATGTTGAAGCTCGGCTCAAAATAATGAATGGATTGAGATGGCATTTGGTGGAGGATGGTTATTTGGGCATAGGAAAGCACTGTAGAAAATGGATACTATTTGGACATGCCAAAGTGGTACGTCCTTCACAAACTATTGTTTTGAACAGAATAGGAAAATGAATATTTTTGTATTATTTTTGAACTAGGAAAGGAAGGTTTTTATATATTTGACAAAGATATGACCCAAAGAATTTATGAGATTTTTTTGGGAATTTTGGGAATGACAGAAATATAGGTTGCTTCACAACCTAGGGCAAAAACTGACATATGGACATGACACATACGCAAAACTGATGAGGTGGCGCCTAGTCATAGCAACCCACCACAATTTACAAGGCTATGACCATCTATATTGGTCGTTAACAACTAGAAATAAGGCAGCGGACTAGCTCTGTTTGCTTTATGACCATTTCATGTAAGGAAATTACGACCTTTCTGACCAAAATGGTCGCAATGGTTTAGGGTTGATCTATGACCATTTCTTCCAAGGTCACTGACAGAAGGTCACTAGTTGACATATTTCTTGTAGTGGCATAATTCCGCCCATTGATGTCTGTACTAAGCTTTCGGCCTCTTAAAGGCCCATGATATCAGTGGGCCAACTAAGGCCCGAGATATGTTTCGGCCTGGTAACTGCCCGTGATATAACTGGGCCCAAAAAGGCTCGGTCTACTTTTCATCATGCTGAAGGCCTGTCGACGACTAGTGAAAATTGAGGCCCAATATGCATTTCAGCCTGCTAAAGGCCCATGGTTTCATCTGGGCCGTAACAGGCCAGTACAATATTCAGCCTGTTAATGGCCCAACGCTACCTGGGCCAAACTAAGCGATGGGTCCACAAAAGGACCAACTAAAATATAGACCGGTGTAAGTTGTGGGCCTCGTGCAAAGTGTGAAAGCCCCAATCTTTTGGGCCCAAGAAAGATGTAGGCCGGCCCAATTGTGACCCGCTAAATACCAGGCCCATTAGAGGCGAATGTTTCGGCCCGGTCGACTACATCTGATTTTTTTCAGATAGCGAATGATGGTAGTAACTAGTAGGAATTAAGAACAAACCTACTCTATACAATAAAGAAATTACGGCATAGTAACTAAGAATAAACCTACACTATATAATAAAGGATTTATGGTATATTACATCCATTGGGCATCGAAGTTCGCCACCAGTGATCATAAAGCACAACGAAGAAGCAGATTACAAAAACTAGGCGCCATTGCAGCGTAACAAAATAATACTCAACCGAGACCACTTCCAAGATAGTTCAAGAAAGGTTAGCCTTGCGGGGGAACTGCTACGCAAGATGCTGAGCAAGGCTGTGAGACCGGCCTAGCATGTCGGTCATAGCTTCCAGGTGTAACTATTTAGCGATGAGGTTCTCATTGGTGTTCTCCGCAATCTTTCTTAGAGATAGGACTTCAAGTCGAAGTTGAGTTGCAGAATGCCTTTCTGCTAGAACTTGGGACTAAAGAAGTTGAACTGATTCAGACAACGAATTATGTGAGCTCGTCTAACTGCTAGTCTCAAGTAACTTGAACTCTTCATCAAGACAAGACTTTGGGGTTGTCTTGCTTTCTTCAAGATGTTTTGCCTTCTTTGCTACAATATATGTTGGGTTTGTCGCACAGCCTTCAGCAGACTTGTGCATGCCATCAGGCATATCACCCTGAAACAAAGCAGAGAGAAGACAAGTTTGGACGTGTATAAACAAAGATGATAACCGTGATGTCAATTCCATCCAATTTCAATTTAGAAAATAAAGAGTAAGTTCAAAATATCAATAGCATAATTTGGCACTGTTCATAATGGGGGGAGCTTCACCACACTACTAGATTACCATGTCAACATAACAAGCATAGATGAAGGAGATGACACATATCATGAGCCACATCAGTAAGATAAAACAGGAGATGACAAGGTGCAAACGTGGGCTGCTTCACCACACACTGGATTATAGATCCACAAAAACAAGCATACATACAGGGAGTATTGAGTAACGTGCATGGTATGAATAAGGAATTTGGTTTTACAAGTAAAACTTAGAACTTATGGTTCTTGCGAACATGCATTTCGGTAGAAACAACAAACTAAACAGCAGTAAACGATAAGGAGTATGAGCAAATTAAACAGCAGTTGAGGACAAAGGCTTTAGAAGGACTGACTTACATTAACAGTTAACACCGGCTTTATAATGCCCTTCTCCATGTCAAGGGAAGGATAACTCAACAATTTTAGCACATAATCTTCTTCATAAGCATTGCCAGTACTGTACATTTTGTAGAAAGTAATTATAGATATGATAATACTGGAAGGGATAGAGGATAATGAAGATAAGATGCAGATTGATGCTACATAACCAACTACCAATCCCTGTAAGTACAAGCATTACAGGACAAAATGTACTGACAAGAGCAATGGGCTACACTTCTGCACTAGCATTGTTTGTGTATTCTACTTTTTGGTAGGATTAAATATAGATCTGATCTTTTTTAGTAAATGGTGGGTGAGGGAGTCCTGGATTAGGGGGTCGCCAGACAGCCGGACTATATCCTTTGGCCAGACTGTTGGACTATGAAGATACAAGATTGAAGACTTCGTCCCGTGTCCAGATGGGAATCTACTTGGCGTGGAAGGCAAGCTAGGCAATACGGATATGTATATATATCCTCCCTTGTACCCGACCTTGTGTAACCCTAGCCCCCTCCGGTGTCTATATAAACCGGACGGTTTTAGTCTGTAGGACAACATACAATCATACCATAGGCTAGCTTCTAGGGTTTAGCCTCTACGATCTCATGGTAGATCAACTCTTGTAATACTCATATCATCAAGAACAATCAAGCAGGACGTAGGGTATTACCTCCATCAAGAGGGCCCGAACCTGGGTAAACATCGTGTCCCTTGCCTCATGTTACCATCCGCCTTAGACGCATAGTTCGGGACCCCCTACCCGAGATCCGCCGGTTTTGACATGGACATTGGTGCTTTCATTCAGAGTTCCACTGTGTCGTCATCATAAGGGGGGATGGCTCATCTTGTTTTCAAGGACAACATCACTTCTGGGGGAGACCTGGCTGTAGGACAAACTTTCCGACTAGGCGGCTTTGTCATGACCACTCGCTCGGCCGTTGCGCCGATGATGACTTCTCGGGTCATCGAAAATAGCCTCCACATCGGCTCAAAATTCGCCGAGCAGATGGACCCAATGGAGATCTCCTCTTTGAACGAGCTCTTGGATCACATCGTCGCTCTGGGAGTCGCTACGGACTACGATCGGATCGGGCTTAAACCCGACCAAAGGGAGATTAACTCCCCGCCGGTCACCCATCAAATAGCGGTGGTGGAGGAGCAACGCGGCGGTTCTCCCTCTATCATGAGGACGAACTATGTCCGGATTCCCGAGCTCCCCGAGCCGGATACCCGCTCACGGGAGGACATCGCCCTAACCCTGAACCTAGAATCAGGTCACATACCGAACCCGCGGAGCAACATCCCGAAGCCCGAACTTCCAAGATCGGAAACTCCCCTGCCCCGAGATCTCAGATTGGGTCAAGGTCTGGACTTAAATCCACCCACCCACCCAGATACAAACGATCTTTCTCACATTAGGCAAGCGCCCCAAGAGACAGTACATCACTATTGGGCCAGATTCCTCCTTGTAATGAACAAGGTCATGGACTGTCGCGAGGAAGATGCAATTTTGTTCTTTTGCAACAATTGCACGGACAAGGGAACCCTTAACGCCATAAGTCACCGTGACATAGCACACCTCGCTGACTTGGCGGTCGTAGTATGGAAATACTGTGCGATGGAAAGCGCCTGGAAAACCCAAACACAATTTTGGGACAATCCGACTATGACAAAATCCCCACCCCGAACTAAAAGGGTGCAATATCATAAGTCGCCCGACTCAATTACAAAGAAGCAAAATCCCACTACATGGCGTGGAACCGTATTGGAGGGATGGCTTAACGGGCCCTGCAAAATTCATAGTACGGCGGACACCATACCAACACATAGCCTTAGAGCATGTTGGGTACCTCGGCAGGTGGCCAAGAGCGGTGAGGATCTCCTCATCCACAACACCCTCCCACGGATAACAATACAGTATTAACAGTCTTCAAGACCTTCGCCTCAAATAATAGGCGTAAGCAAGCACTCCGCGGCCTTGCCGAAGTCTGCCATGTAGCAGTAATAAATCCATGGAGAGACACGGCCATTACTTTCATTTCCAGTGACGAACCTAAATTCCAAACAGCCCGAGCACTAGCTGCTCTGGTCCTCAGTCCAATTGTGGACGGCTTTTGGCTCGCTAAAGTGCTCATGGACCGCGGCAGCTGATTAAACCTCATTTATGGGGAAACTCTTGCAAGAAAGTAGTTTGAAAGGGAATTCGGGATCAGACAAGGAGGTCAGTAGAAAGAGGAAGGATGCAGTTACAACAAGGAGAGATAAAATAGGAAGTAGACAGCAACCGTACTGAGCAAAGCACCACGACCTTCCAAGGAATCATCCCTAGTAGGGAGGCACGTTGCGCCAGGAAAATCACACTAGATGTGGTATTCGGCACTCCAGAGAATTACAGGTCCGAAGAAATCACATTCCAAGTGGCCATGTTCAGTAACAGATACCACGCCCTTCAGGGCGGGAGGCATTCACGATTTTTCAAGCCATACCCCATTACGAGTACATGAAGCTCAAACTGTTTGGACCCAATGGAATCATCACTCTAGCTAGTGATCCGTACATAGCACTCCACGCCAAGAACAAAACAGCCCCACTGGCCCTCAAGGCATTATCCGAAGCCCTTGTGGCGGAGGAGTTAACCGCACTGCGCTCCACTGTGGACAGGGACGACGTGATAATAGACAAAAGATCCAAGTCCACCTCCTTTAAAGCAGTGGATGAAATAGTCAAATTCCAAGTCCATCCAACGGACCCCACAAAAACAACGTCCATTGGGGCACAATTAAACCCTGCTGTAGACACCGCACTACGGGAGTTCCTGCGCGAGAATTGGGACATATTCGCCTGACATCCTTCAGACATGCCAGGAATCCCATGCAGGATGGCCGAGCATAGCCTTAACATTCTAAAAGGGTTCAGGCCGGTCAAGCAGACTCTTCGGCATTTCTCCAAATCTAAGCGACAAGCCATGGGAGAGGAGCTAGCCCAATTACTGGAGGTCGGATTCATTAGAGAAATAAAGCATCCGGACTGGCTAGCAAACCTGGTGATGGTGCCAAAGAAGGAAAAATCCTGGCGCCTATGCGTCGACTTCAAGGACCTTAATAAGGCTTGCCCAAAGGATCCCTTCCCCCTCCCTTGCATCGATCAAATCATCAACACTACCGCAGGACACGACTCATTGTGCTTCCTTGACGCATACTTCGGTTACCACCAAATTAAGATGGCGGAGTCCAACCAAGCTGCAATGACATTTATCACTCCATACGGGTCCTTCTATTTCAACACAATGCCCTTCGGGCTCAGAAACGTCGGCGCAACGTATCAACGCATGATTCAGACATGCCTGGAAAAGCAAATCGGCAAAACAGTGGAGGCATACATCGACGATGTGGTCTTTAAAACTAGACACGTTGACTCCACAATAGACGACTTGAGGCTCACGTTCGACAATCTCCGAACATACGACATTAAGCTTAATCCGGAAAAATGCGTTTTCGGCGTACCCGCCGGAAAGCTCTTGGGCTTTGTTGTCTCCAGTAGAGGAATTGAAGCAAATCCGTCCAAAATCTGGGCTCTATCACAGTTGGCCATCCCAACTAACCTCAAGCAAATCCAGAAGTTAACTGGATGTGTGGCGGCTTTAAGCCGCTTTATCTCCCGACTAGGAGAAAATGCACTCCCCATTTATCGCCTTCTTCGGCGCGCCAAACACTTCGAGTGGACGGACGCAGCCACGGCCGGACTGGAAGAAATAAAAGCCATCCTGGCCACCAACCCAATCTTGGCCGTGCCAACTGTTGGCGAACCAATGCTATTATATATAGCGGCAACTCACCAAGTTGTAAGCGCAGTGCTCGTCGTCGAACGAGAGATGGACGGACATAAATTCCCACTTCAAAAGCCTGTATATTATGTATCCACCGTCCTCACTCCATGCAAATCACGGTACCCACATTATCAAAAGATAGCATATGCGGTATTCATGGCATCCCGGAAATTATGACACTACTTTCAAGAGTGTTCAATTACGGTGGCCTCTGAAGTACCACTCAACGACATAATAAACAACCACGATGCCACGGGCCGGATTGCCAAATGGGCTATCGAGCTCCTCCCATTCGACATAATATATAAACCACGGCGAGCCATTAAGTCGCAAGTACTGGCCGATTTCGTAGCCGAATGGATAGAAGCCGAACTTACTAAAGAGTACGGCGCATGCTCCAATTGGATCATGCACTTCGACGGCTCTAAAATGCTGGTTGGTCTGGGGGATGCCGTCGTCCTGACGTCCCCCACCGAGGATACAGTGCAATACGTACTCCAAATACTATATACAGACTCCAATAACGCAGCCGAATACGAGGCCCTATTACACGGTCTCCGGATGGCAGTCTCCATGGGCATTCAACGCCTGGAGGTGCGTGGGGACTCGAACCTCGCAATATCCCAAATAGATGGAAACTTCGATGCCAAGGATCCTAAAATGGTGGCATATCGCAACACCGTCCTCAAAATGTCAGCTCGATTCGAGGGGCTTGAATTCCACCATGTGGCTCGGGAAAACAACCAGGTGGCGGACAACCTCGGCCGTATCGGCGCTAAACGCGACCCTGTCCCACCGGACATCTTCCTGGAAAAACTATTTAAACCATCCGTGGTATGGGATGGGGACACCGGCAACAATAGCCCAAACCCGGCCACAACCCCAGATACCGAACACTCTGACACAATCAGAGGCTCTTCCATCGAAATAACACCTTCGGCCCACATAATAATGGCTGTTATCGGCCCGTGGACAGAACCATTCCTGGCCTACCTAACCAGGCAGGAACTACCCGAGGACCAAAATGAGGCACGCTGCATAGTGTGGCGATCCAAAGCCTACAAGGTCCATGAGGGAGAGCTTTATAAGAAAAGCACTACCGGGGTCCTTCAAAGGTGCATCTCCGAAGAGGAAGGGTGGATGCTTTTGGCAGAAATCCATGCCGGACTCGGCGGTCATCACGCCGCAGCCCGGGCCCTTGTAAGCAAGGCCTTCCGTACAGGTTTTTATTGACCAGCGGCCTGGGCAGATGCGCAGCATCTGGTCCAGCATTGAGTCGGTTTCCAGCTATTTGCAAACCAAAGCCATATGCCGCCTACCGCTCTCCAAACAATCCCCATTACTTGGCCCTTTGCGGTCTGGGGGCTTGATATGGTCGGACCCCTTAAAGGGGGAAGCCATAAGAAAAAGTACTTACTAGTCATGGTGGATAAATTCACCAAATGGATAGAAGCCAAACCTGTCAAAACGGCTGAATCCGGACCGGTGATAGACTTCATATTCGGGGTCGTACACCGTTATGTCGTCCCCCACAGCATCATCAGTGACAACGGCACAAACTTTACAGCCGACAAGGTGAAACTTTGGTGCAGCAACATGGGCATCAAGCTCGATTATGCTTCTATCTATCACCCGCAAACTAACTGTCAAGTTGAGTGAGCGAATGGTCTAATCATGAGCAGCATTAAACCCAAATTAGTGCGGTCCATAAAGGAGTCAAACACGCACTGGGTAGAGGAGTTCAACTCCGTACTATGGGGGCAGCGGACCACGCCGAATCGCACAACCAGATACACACAGTTCTTCATGGTGTACGGCATAGAGGCGCTTCTGCCTTGCGACATAATTCATGACTCACCTTGAGTGTGCATGTACGAAGAAAAAGAGGCCGAGCTCGATCGGCAGGATAGTTTGGACGCCCTAAAGGAGGAGCGCGACGTGGCAAAGGCCCGTTCCGCATTCTATCAGCAACAGGCTAGAAGGTATCAAAGCAGAGAAGTACGGGCCAAAACCTATAACGTCGGCGAACTAGTTCTACGCCTGCCGGAGAAGAAAAAGAACAAGCTCAAGCCCAAATGGCAGGGTCCCTTCATTATTGACCAGGTTCTGACCGGTGGAGCATACCGTCTGTGGGATGCATCGGATAATCAACTCAAGCCAAACCCATGGAATGCAGCCAGACTCCGAAGATTTTACGCCTAGCGCCGGACTCTATGTTTGTCTCCTAACCTCCGTCAATTTTTTGCATATCTGTCTTTTCTCTCTTTCTCCCTTTTTACTCTCTTCAAGGCCCTTCAAGGCTATACTTGTGTACTGGTTACACAATCTTGACCCGCTAACCGCGCTCATTCTACTTGGGGGCTTCTTACACAGAAGCTTAATCTAACTATTTTCATGGGCTTTACGTCCCATACATGTGTTATTCTTCCGCATGTACCTTTTTTCGCCATTATATGCATCGATATGACTTAACTTTTGGCCAAGCTGGGTTGCCTCGCTCTTGTATTTATGCCCTACGTTCCTGTTAATTCGGCTAGGGCATAAGGGGAGCACCTCTGAGATTGTTACTGCTGGGTTAGCCGGATGTGTACCTCAGACTGGGTGAAGCCGAAAGCTAGCGTTCTTAAGGGAATATTCAGTCGGTGAATAAAAGATGACTTTTATCTAATTCGAACATGCCCCCAGATGTTTATATCCTGCGTATCTTTTCGCAGTTCTGACATGCACATTAGGGCATGCGTACCTGGGGAAAGGAACCCTTAATGGAACTATTCTCCCTGGAAGATGTTTCTTAGTACCCATGTAATGTAACATAACTAGTTGGGTACTTGTCTGTTCAAGCACTTATGACCCCTACGCCTGGTCTCCATGCATGCCCCGGTTTTTACATAACCGAGCGGGTATTCGGATACACTCCGGACTGTCGGGTCCAGAGGTCGAAGCAAAAAGGTCTGCCATGAAAAATGATTTAGAATCCGGCTAGGGTCATTACATATGTCACTTGAACTACATAGTCGCTAAGACTGATTCAATTCTTCTTCTATACCATCCAACAGGTTGTCCAGCCTACAATCCTGTTGTGAATACTTTGCGGCTAATTCTACTTGATCATACACTAAACTGACGGGGATCTCTTTCCCATCGGGCCCCACAGGTCCGACCTCGGCCATGTGGTTTGGGTCCGCTTTGGTATATTGTATCTTCACCATAGCCCAGGCTTCCCTTGCACCTTGTCGGCAGGCTGATATCTTCCATAATCGGAAGCACCGCCGTGCTCCCTTGTGCTTCTCTATAAGCTCCCCCATGCCTCCTGGCAGGGATGCGGATGGCCAGAAGGCTTGGGCAATGCCCTGCATCACCTGCCGAACATGCGTGTGTAGTTGTGAGAGCTCTGGTAGAAGATCACCCAAAGACCCGTGCATCTCCTCCGCGGGACGACCCGTCAGCATACCTATAGACATAACGTTGTTAGCCGGCTTCTTCGCCGAACTCCTTTAAAAGTTCGTTCAAGCACTTACTAAAAGTGCCGCGCCGAAGCCATTTATTCTCCTTCACGGAGTCCGCAAGCTGGGCTCGGACATCTTTCAGTTCCACGCCCAACGGATATTGGCGTCTTGGAGATCATTTTTCTCCTGCCTGACTTGCGTTAGCACACGCTCGCCAGCATTTCGCTGTCGATCATCACATGCCGCATCCGCCTCCACGGGCTCCGGATTCACTCCAGGGCCACCTGCAACATCTATTGTTAGGTTTGCATACATGCCGCATACTACCTGGTACCCGTATTCCTTGCAATAGATACAAGTGTTACCAGGGGGACCCTTCTCGGACGCCTTCAACGCGGCAACAACGGCCCCTAGCTGGGCCTTGCACTCGTCCAACTCTTGAAACAATTGGGAATTCTTCTCTGTAAGAACCTGCACAAATAATGATCCTTAAACCAGTTGCGTCAACTGTTTCAAGTCTCAGGGGCTACTGATACATATAATCGTCAGATTTGCTTACCCGTATATCCCTTACATACTGGTTCGTGGCTCTGGCTAGACCACTTTGAGCAGCACGGATGTACGCGTCTCCGGAATTGAAGGCATCAAATGCCTCTGGTGAGAGACAAGCGTCACGGAGTACGGCCCGGCGACGCCTGTGATTCATGGCGCTCTCCACTTTGGAATTTGTAGCGGATAGTCTGTCTACATCCTCTATAGGAGGATCATCCGGCGTCTGCCCCGCGTTAGCCTCTACCTCCATGTCCGGCCCTGGAGCCCGACTAGTCAAGGCGTGATCGGCAGGCTCTCCGGATATAGTCCGGCTATCATTTTTTCTGCTAAGAAACACGGACGTCATATGTTTTACGTAAGATGACAACCACGGAGTGAGGTTTTGTGCCATACCTCTATGCCGGTGTCTCCGTCCTCACCGCCTTCCTTTTTGGCCTACCCGGCTTCGGTGCCTCTTGTTGGCGAGTTGCTGCGGGTTCGGCACGGCGTCCCGAATGCCTTCCCTGTAAACACCATATGTGTACGGTAGGCGAAGTGCATAAAAGGGGATCCTTTTTGGGAGTTGGGACTTTTGGTTTTTCTTACGTGCAACGCAGGGAGTAGTCCGGGATAGTCAGCCGTTATGGGCCACCATGGCGTCATCAAAGCTCAATTGGTAGAATTGCGTGTCTATCAGCTCCAGGAATATGTCTGGATCCTCTTCGAGTCTGGGATCGAGGGCCCGGCCAGGGTCCTCTGGTTGTAGAGGTGGGCTGTCGACCTCCCTTACAGCTTTTCACAGTTCCTGCCATGAAATGGCAAGGTGAGTATCTACGATGAAGAATGCGGGAAGGATGGGAGTAAAGAGGTACCACTCACCCAACTTGGAGGGTTGTACATGGAGAATCCATCCCGTGGCTTGATACGGATGAACTCCTCTTCCTCTCCCTTAAACAACTCGGACATAATTTTTGCTAAAGCAGCAGCGGAGTCCGGCCCCTTACGCCCACAACGGGTGGCACCATCTTCCCCGTAAAAACACCACAGGGGGTGCCGTCGATATTGAAGTGGCTGCACTCCCCGCATCATGCATATTGACATAACCTTGATTATTGTCAATCCTGATTGAGCCAACGCTTTAATGCGGTTCATCAGGTAAAGGACTTCTCCGTCGTCTTCCTCCTGGGGGCTCCGTGGACGCCAGCTTCGGCATTTCTTCAGAGGAGTATTGTTGAGCTCAGGAAGACCCCGCCAAACAGGGTCTGGAAGGGGGACGTCCTCCATGTAAAACCACTCTGAAGGCCAATCTTCAGACGTCTTCTTCAGAGTACCGGACAGGTATCCGGTCTCGGCGATGCGCCATATTTCGGCTCCACCCACCTGATAAAGTGACCCCTTCTGTGTGCGGGGCACCAGGCAAAATAACCGTTTCCACAGCTCGAAATGAGTCTCGTTGCCCAGAAACAGCTCACAAAGGGCAACATAACCGGCAATGTGTAATATGGAAGCAGGGGTGAAATGATGCAGTTGGAGGCCGTAAAACTCCAGGAGACCGCGGAAGAGTGGATGAATTGGAAATCCGAGTCCCCTTAGTAAGTAAGGGACAAGGCATACTCGTTCCCCCTTAGAGGGATTGGGGAAGCTCTCCGCTTGCTCCCTGCCATTATAGGTGGCAAGCCCGGCTCGGACGGGGACCATATACGCTGGAGGGAGAAATCCCTGGGTCTGCAACTCTACTAATCGGTTGTGCGGATGGAACACCTCTCCCAATCACCGGGCTTGGGGCTACGGGGGCGGGAGGAGGAGCTGCGGTGGCCGACCATGATGGATTGGATTTTTCCGAGCGCGCTCCGATGGGTTCTCGCCGTGGGAGGATGGTGTGGATTGGATCTAAGAATCCCCATCCCTTTAATATATGATTCATTTACCTGGCTAGGGGGGCGAATGTAAAAATGCCCTAGCTCCTCGCATTCGCTCGACGCGTGGAAGATGGGCCTTATTGGGCGCAGAGGCCAAGAAGTCCAACATTTATGGGAGCCGGACACTATTTAGCAGATATTCAGGATTTGGAGAAGAACCCGCCTTGTAATGCCGAAGACAATACTGAAGCCTGGTTCAGGGGCTACTAGGGGAGTCCTGGATTAGGTGGTCTCCGGACAGCCGGACTATATCCTTTGGCCGGACTGTTGGACTATGAAGATACAAGATTGAAGACTTCGTCCCGTGTCCGGATGGGACTCTACATGGCGTGGACGGCAAGCTAGGCAATACAGATATGTATATCTCCTCCCTTGTAACCGACCTTGTGTAACCCTAGCCCCCTCCGGTGTCTATATAAACCGGAGGGTTTTAGTACGTAGAACAACATACAATCATACCATAGGCTAGCTTCTAGGGTTTAGCCTCTATGATCTCGTGGTAGATCAAATCTTGTAATACTCATATCATCAAGAACAATCAAGCAGGACGTAGGGTATTGCCTCCATCGAGAGGGCACGAACCTGGGTAAACATCGTGTGCCTTACCTCCTGTTACCATCCGCCTTAGATGCACAGTTGGGGACACCCTACCCGAGATCCGCCAGTTTTGACACCGATAGTGGGCGAGGGAGATAAGATGCAGAATGCTACACAATGAACCAATCCCTCTTGCCATAATACAAGAGTGTTTTAAACACTTGTGTACTGTACAAAACGTTCTTATATTATGGGACGAAGGGATTAGCTGTTAATGTAAGTACAGTGATATACGACGTTCAATCCTTATAAGAGGACTGCGGAGCTAAACCTCTTCAAAAGCATTGGGTTGATTCTAAATTTATGTAAGAGCCCATATAGATCTTATAATGTCCACCAAATGGACAATAACGAGGCTAACATGTGTTGTGATGCTACATAATCAAACAACTATGAAAGTAAGTATGGTCATACAGGGCACGAGGTACTCACAAGAGCAATGCAGTGTGCAGTATAGTTGCGAGATTCTGTGGTCCCTTGAGAACGAATGTTCTTCTGCTAACAGTTTTCGTACAAGTGAGATGTTAAGGCAAATGCAGAAATGTAGTTCAAATTGTGATGTGATATCATAGATAGTACCTTACGCTCCAGCCGAGACCAATGTGTAACAAGATTATTCCAGTCACCGTCGGATAAATGTAGCACCGGAGACTTTACAGAAATTTCGTTTAGAGGCTTGCCATCAAAGTGCGCTTGCCTCAGGTAGGAACGATACTTCATCGATGAGTGCTTGAAAAGTGCAACCAACCCTTGCTCGTCTTCACAATCCAGTTTGGTCCTCGCCTATTTAAAAGAACGAAATCTTTTATCTTCTGTCAGCAGAAACATATGAAGTAATGACCATGAATAACATTAGTACATTACTTACGCGTAAGTTGCGGAGGAAGATTGGAAATTGTTCTGTGTCTGCGATATAATCTTTCATGGAGGAAAGATGCGCACAAAGTTCCTGACAACAATATAAGCTTTGTCTTCTAAACTGGGAAGAAATGGAACAGGGGTCCTATTTGCTGCAATTGGGGCTCTCTCTGGTTCAAAAAGGGATTTGGCAACTGGATTTGGTGTACTCTTTGCTGGAATGTGGGTTTTGCGTCATAGAGCTGGTGCTATGTCAACTGGCATAACCATAATGTTTGCTGAAGTTGGGGTCTGCTGAGTTGGGGCATCAGAAATGACTAGTGTAGTAGGGCTAGAGTCTACTAGAGTTGGGGTGTTTTGTTGGTCAGGTGATATTGCAACTACACCTAATGGGCTATTTGATTTATTAGGTGCCACTACCTTTTCCAAATACTTTGCTTGTGCTCCTCCACGATCAGCAATCGCCCTCTTCCTTTTGAACGTCTGATACACAAGAACAACATTTGAATGGATAAATATGGTATGATGACAGATGGAATATGTACTGAAAATGGATAGGCAGTCCGTATTCACATACACGATGTGTACACTAAGCTAATGGCAGTTCAACAAAGTAGAAGCAATGCAAAGCATCAGTTGCAAGATATGTGCGACAAATATAACCTTTGAACATTAGAGCAAGCACCTTGATGGGTGAATAAGATAGGGCATCTTCCTCTCACTCCTCCACTAGGGAGCTACATTGACTTAGGTCTCCCTCTAGCTCAGAATCACTGTTAGGATCATATTCTGAGCATGAATCTGTAGGTGGAGAGCGTTTGCATTGCATTGCATCCAGACTTGATTTCAGTCCCTTAATGCCAAGTTTGGCAGCCATGGCATTGTTCTGCTTTATTCTTTTCATGCGCGCAAGCTCATAATCATTATGATGTTGTTCAGAATCTAAGATTCATGAAAACATAAAAAGTAGTCAGATTATCTATGGAATGCATTGTGGATTCAACTCGAAGAGTGTCTCCCTATAAACCCCTGCATATGCAAAGTTCACCCCCAACCGTGCTAACCATACCACACAGAAATACAAACCCCTTATGTTTCTATAAGAGGCAGACACACATTTCAAAACTGAAGTAGGAACATTAGAATTATATGAAATTCGTATTTGAACAAATAAACTAAGGAATTATGAGTTGTATGATGTTTAGCTTCAAGGGCGGAGTTTTGGTAGTGCGACACAAAGCAAGTAGGCAGATTGTATTCCATGTAAAAGATCGAAACCTATGTAAAAGCTGGAAATGACACTTTCTTTCTATACAATGCAGTGTTCGTTGCCCACACATGATGGAAGAGATCACATAGAGAAATACTATTCACTCATGTCTACGGTTGCAGTATTTAGAAACAAGGTGGTCCACCCTAAAAGTATATTGACAACAAATATGACAAGGCAAGCATAGATGTAGTGAATCAATCATTTACTTGTGAGCTCACTAGGACAAATATGCAGAATTGTAACTGCAGTAAGAGACCGTCCAAAATCTGAATCAAGAAGTTTGTCTAGCACTTATTGTTTGCAACTAATCGACGTGAATAATTGGATAATATATCGAATGAGTAAGAAAGACAAGTAAAAATTTCAAAAAACCTGGCTTGAAGTAGTAATCTGGGTCTATGTCACTACGACCAACAATCCAAAATAACTAGTGTCTGTTCCTAGGGCCGGAATTTTGAAAACCCTGTGAACTTTACAGGTACTAAAGATTACCGAAATACATCTGAACCATCAAGTGTAGGTAGCACTCAGCACACAACAAACCCTAATGATAGTCCTGTGTAATGAGTAATGAATCAATTAGAAAATGGGTGATGAGGAGTGGCTGCTGAGTGTTGAGGACTTATCTCAGGATAAATCGGGTTGGCTTAGTGGGTGCTGCATGCCTGAGCCCTGAACGGACTGGGAAGGTAGGCACGGCGGCGCGCCCGGGCAGCAGTGATGCTGTTGGGCATGCGGCTCCTGACCCCCTATTAGTCCGGCGTCTCCTCCTAGAGTCATGCCGTTCGGGGACGGCAAGTCGCTGGCGAGGCAGGCGACTGGGGCCGAGTAAAGATCGGAAGCGAGCAGCAGAACAAAGGGGAATCGGGGCATGGGACGACCCAAAATCCCAGGGTGGGTCGGCCCATCGTGGGCACCCTCTGGAGATACACACACGAGCGGCGAACATGCATTTTCAAAACTAATTTAGGAACATTTAGCTAACCAATTAAATGAATCTGTTCTAATAATATCAGATTCGTATTTGAACAACTAAGCTTGTTTAGCTTGATGGGTCGAGCAGTGCTATTATGACACGAAGCGTATTCTGATCGTATAGTGATCATAAAAGGGGGAAACCATAGAAATGATATTTAGCAACCATTGTTTGCTTCGAACTAAGAACTAAATTCTAAGAGCTGAAAAGAAAGTAGAGTAACCAAGTTAAGATCTATTTTCTGGTTGAGATCAAAAAGTTGAGGAGATATGAAGTACCACCTCTCTTGCGGCGCCGTGTAGGCATCGGGGGTGCGATGGCTGTCGGTGGCGTTGAAGCAGATCTGTGACGGTAGACGGGTGCATCGGGGGATAAGTCCCGTTGCGGTGGAGGAGAAGGTCGTGTGAGCGGCCCCGACAAAGAGGACGACAACGCCAATGAAGCGAGGGGATGTGATGCAAGGCTCTTGGTTTGTCGCCGTGGATGAGAAACGTCCATCTCTACAGTGGACGACGCGGCCTTGGTAGGCGCTCCAGCATGGTGGAGGACGGTGGCGATGAATGTGGTGGAGGACGGCAGCGATGGATGTGGTGGAGGACGGCGGCGATGGATGGGGTGGCAGACGGAGGCTGGTGTGGGGATGGTGTTCTAGCACGGATGGTGTATGAATGGGAAAATGGAGGGAGAGGTACGGGGAACCATGTTTTTGGGACGCACCTGTCTGAAATATGGGAAAGTTATGAACTTAGCCCCTGTTTAAAATTTGGACGTCTCGTCGGTTGGGGAGACGACGGTAATCTCGCATCTCGCCAATATTTGCCCAGAGCGATTTCGGGCATGGAGAGTGTGGTTGGCGCCCATGGTTGGCACCCACGGTGTATGAACGGGGCTAACAGGTAGGGCGGTTGTGTCACGTCTGAGTGAAGTTACAAACCTGCCCCTATTGTAAATATTTGCCTACATCGATTTCGGCCAAGTCGAGTTTGTTTTGCCACCCATCGTGTATGAATGGGGAAATGGAGTGAGAAATAGAGGTCTTTCGGATGAGCTTGAATCAAATATGTTTTACCGCCCATGTTTGGCGCCCACCGTGTTGGAATGGGCTCAGAGGCGGTCGTGTCATGTCTTATTGAAGTTACTATCCTACCCCTATTTAGAGCAGTGGAAATCGGGCCGATGGATTGTCCGTGTAATGGGTAGACTGTAATTTCCATCTCCCAAACACTTGGCTTCGGGCAGCCAATGTGGGACTGGACATTTTGCCGCTTCTTTGGGACAATAAGCATCCACGTTTAGCCTGGCAACTAAATTCGAATCCATTTTGTATTCCTATACGAATCTTTATAAATCATTCTATGTGTTTTTATATATCTTCAAAAGGACGACAAAGATGTATTCCACTGTCATATATGAATATGATTTACAAATGCCGATACTCAAATTCAGAAGCTAGAATCCAGTTTAAGGTGAATTCGAATATTTGGAACACTTCATGTCCAACTCAAATGTCACACGCAGCATAATGTGTACTCCCATTTAGATATGTACACAAGCGATGTATCAAGATTCAAATACCGATTGAGTCAACCAAGAATGTATAGAACTAACAGACATACAAACACTTATAGACTATATGGATCAATAATATCAACTAACATGCATAAGCTAGGCCACTGTACTTTTCTTTGATACAACAACATCCTTTTTTTAGCCAAGCTACTACAACATCTTGGCCCTTTCCGATGCGTGCCACTTATGGTCCATCTATACTACTATTATTGCTGAATGCCCAATTTTTAGCCAAGCTACTACAACATCTTGGCCCTTTTTTTAGCCAAGCTACTACAACATCTTGGCCCTTTTTTAGCCAAGCTACTACAACATCTTGGCCCTTTCAGCCCAATTGGCATATTTGTAGGTCTGGCACAACAATCAAAATGAAATGTCTCTGAGTCTTACCAATTAATACAGACTTGTGCTCAAATGAAATTATAAACCAAAAAACAAAAAACAAAAAACAATTATTACATGATCTCTAAAACAAATGGTTTGATTGATTACATGAACAAACAACACAAAGGTTATTCAACGATCGAAAGTACATTTCACCTATGATTTACCAAGTGGGAATTTAATTTCCTTTTTTCCTTCAGGACCTTAACAATGTGGTTAGTCTCAGCTTGCTTCATTTTGAAATCCACCAAAAATTTAATGGTTGTCTTGAGTACTGCTGCCGATTGTGTTGTTTGCTTCCTCAACATGTCAACTTCATCTCTAAGTGCAGAAGCAGAATCTCTTTCTACCACTAGTTTACCCTTTAGAGCATCAACAGTTGGCAATTCATAATGCATGATTGGGACAGCGCCATTGTTGTGGGGTGATACAACGTCCATGGGGACCTTGCTCTTTGATCTTGGACTAACCTGTTTTGCCATTAAAGTTCCGATTGGATTCATAAAAGTTGAAGTTAGCAAAACATCTCAACTGGGAGTTATAATAGCAAACCAGTTAAACAAACAAGGAATTAAAGAGTTCCAATTCGATGCTGAAAAGTAGTTATTAACAGCCTTATAACCCATTGTTGCAGCAGCAAAGCAGTTAAACAAACGAGTAGCTATTTAAGTTCAGGCAAACAGGTAATTCTTAACAGTAAGTATCAAACACATAGATAGGTGCAGTCTATAATAGGATTAACAGGCCGTGGCATTATGTAATCAGTAGCAACCTAAATTAAGCCATGCAATGTAATTGAACAATTTTGCAATAAGTGGCTAACAAAATTTCTGAGAAGCAGGTAACTGAACTTACGCTAGTTCTTTGTACGGGCACACTGCAACTTCTTTTTCACTTACAAGGTTGTACTAAGGAGTCCATGGTATCAATTGCTTGGATACGCAGTCCCAATACTTATTTCTTCCCACACTGCATTGGTAAGTCGAATGGTTAATCTGGTAAGATGGTGTGTCCTTGATATATGAGGATGTGTAGTCAGACTAGTTGTAGCCACACACATCACACTGGCTTTTACTGTATATTTCATGCGATTACTTTTGGCACATCGAGATCTAAGCAATCTACAATAGGATGAAAAGACCAGCATCCTTCACATTATTGGCGAACTCAGTTCATAGAAACAAGAAATTCAACCATTCTGTGGGTAAATCAAAAGCGCCACTGGAATATTTTTCACTACCCCTATCATACACGTAAAAAGTGTTGGGGAGCGTAGCAGAAATTCAAAATTTTCCTACGTATCACCAAGATCTATCTATGGAGAAACTAGCAACGAGTAGAAGGAGAGTGCATCTACATACCCTTGTAGATCGCTAAGCGGAAGCGTTCAAGTGAACGGGGTTGAAGGAGTCGTTCTCGTCGTGATTCAAATCACCGATGATCAAGTGCCGAACGCACGGCACCTCCGCGTTCAACACACGTACAGCCCGGTGACGTCTCCCACGCCTTGATCCAGCAAGGAGAGAGGGAGAGGTTGAGGAAGACTCCATCCAGCAGCAGCACAACGGCGTGGTGGTGGTGGAGGAGCGTGGCAATCCAGCAGGGCTTCGCCAAGCACCACGGGAGAAGAGGAGTACTTGGGAGAGGGGGAGGGCTGCGCCAGAACTTCGTGTTCAAGCTCCCATGCGTCTCCCCACTATATATAGGGGTGGAGGGGCTGGTTTCTTGCCCTCCAAGTCCATTGGGGCGTTGGCCAAGGTGGGAGGAAAGAAATCCCATCATTTCCTTCCCCACCGATTGTTATCCCCCCTTTTTAGGGATCTTGATCTTATCCCTTCGGGATATGATCTTATTCCTTCTAAGGGGGGATCTTGGTGCGCCTTGACCAGGGGTGTGGGGCCTTGCCCCCACTACCCACGTTCATGTGGGTCCCCCCATGCAGGTGGGACCCACTCCGGAACCTTCTAGAACCTTCCCGGTACAATACTGAAAAATCCCGAACATTTTCCGGTGGCCAAAATAGGACTTCCCATATATAAATCTTTACCTCCGGACCATTCCGGAACTCCTCGTGACGTCCGGGATCTCATCCGGGACTCCGAACAACATTCGGTAACCACATACGAACTTCCTTTATAACCCTAGCGTCATCGAACATTAAGTGTGTAGACCCTACGGGTTTGGGAGACATGTAGACATGACCGAGACGTTCTCTGGTCAATAACCAACAGCGGGATCTGGATACCCATGATGGCTCCCACATGCTCCACGATGATCTCATTGGATGAACCACGATGTCAAGGACTTAATCAATCCCGTATTCAATTCCCTTTGTCTATCGGTATGTTACTTGCCCGAGACTCGATCGTCGGTATCCAATACCTTGTTCAATCTCGTTACCGGCAAGTCACTTTACTCGTTCCGTAACACATCATCCCGTGATCAACTCCTTGGTCACATTGCGCATATGATGATGTCCTACCGAGTGGGCCCAGAGATACCTCTCCGTTTACACGGAGTGACAAATCCCAGTCTCGATCCGCATAAAACAATAGATACTTTCGGAGATACCTGTAGTGCACCTTTATAGTCACCCAGTTACGTTGTGACGTTTGATACACCCAAAGCACTCCTACGGTATCCAGGAGTTACACGCTCTCATGGTCAAAGGAAGAGATACTTGACATTGGCAAAGCTCTAGCAAACGAACTACACGATCTTTGTGCTATGCTCAGGATTGGGTCTTGTCCATCACATCATTCTCCTAATGATGTGATCCCGTTATCAACGACATCCAATGTCCATAGCCAGGAAACCATGACTATCTGTTGATCACAACGAGCTAGTCAACTAGAGGCTCACTAGGGACATATTGTGGTCTATGTATTCACACGTGTATTACGATTTCCGGATAATACAGTTATAGCATGAATAAAAGACAAATATCATGAACAAGGAAATATAATAATAACACTTTTATTATTGCCTCTAGGGCATATTTCCAACAGTCTCCCACTTGCACTAGAGTCAATAATCTAGTTCACATCGCCATGTGATTAACACTCACAGGTCACATCGCCATGTGACTAATACCCAAGAGTTTACTAGAGTCAGTAGTCTAGTTCACATCACTATGTGATTAACACTCAATGAGTTTTATGTTTTATCATGTTGCTTGTGAGAGAGGTTTTAGTCAACGGGTCTGAACCTTTCAGATCCGTGTGTGCTTTACAAATCTGTATGTCATCTCCTAGATGCAGCTACCACGCTCTATTTGGAGCTATTCCAAATAACTGTTCTACTTGGAGCTATTCTAAATTGTTGCTCCATTATATGTATCCGGTCTCTCTACTCAGAGCTATCCGGATAGGTGTTTAGCTTGTATCGACGTAACCCTTTACGACGAACTCTTTTACCACCTCCATAACCGAGAAAAATTCCTTAGTCCGCTAGTTACTAAGGATAACTTTGACCGCTGTCCTATGATCCATTTTTGGATCACTCTTGTACCCCTTGACTGACTCATGGCAAGGCACACTTCAGGTGCGGTACACAACATAGCATACTGTAGAGCCTATGTCTTAAGCATAGGGGACGACCTTCGTCCTTTCTCTCTTTTCTGCCGAGGTCGAGATTTAAGTATTAACTTCGTACCTTACAACTCAGGCAAGAACTTCTTCTTTGACTGATCCATCTTGAACACCTTCAAGATCATGTCAAGGTATGTGCTCATTTGGAAGTATTATTAAGCATTTTGATCTATCCTTATAGATCTTAATGCTCAATGTTCAAGTAGCTTAATCCAGGTTTTCTATTGAAAAACACCTTTGAAATAACCCTATATGCTTTCTAGAAATTCTACATCATCTCTGATCATCAATATGTCAACAACATATACTCATCAGAAATTCTATAGTGCTCCCACTCACTTCTTTGGAAATACAAGTTTCTCATAAACTTTGTATAAATCCAAAATCTTTTATCATCTCATCAAAGCGTACATTCCAACTCCGAGATGCTTACTCCAGTCCTTAGAAGGATCGCTGGAGCTAGCATACCTTTTAGCATCCTTAGGATCGACAAAACTTTTCTGATTGTATTGCATACAACCTTTCCTTACGAAAACTGGAAAGGAAACTTGTCTTGACATCCATCTGCCAGATTTCATAAATGCAGCTAATGCTAACATTATTCCGACGGACTTTAAGCATCGCTACGAGTGAGAAAATCTCATCGTAGTCAACTCCTTGAACTTGTCGGAAAACACTTCTCCACAAGTCGAGCTTCATAGATGGTGACATTACCATCCACGTCCGTCTTCTTCTTAAAAGATCCATTTATCTCAATGGATTGCCGATCATCGGGCAAGTCCATCAAAGTCCATGCTTTGTTCTAATATATGGATACTATCTCGGATTTCATGGCTTCTAACCATTTGTCGGAATTCGGGCCCACCATCGCTTCTCCATAGCTCGTAGGTTCATTGTTGTCTAGCAACATGACCTTCAAGACAGGATTACGTACCACTCTGAAGTAGTACGCATCCTTGTCATCCCACGAGGTTTGGTGGTGACTTGATCCGAAGTTTCATGATCAATATCATAAGCTTCCACTTCAATTGGTGTAGGTGCCACAGGAACAACTTCCTGTGCCCTGCTACACACTGGTTGAAGTGATGGTTCAATAACCTCATCAAGTCTCCACCATCCTCCCACTCAATTCTTTCGAGAGAAACTTTTCCTCGAGAAAGGACCCGATTCAAGAAACAATCCGTATTGCTTTCGGATCTGAATTAGGAGGTATACCCAACTGTTTTGGGTTTCCTATGAAGATGCATTTTATCCGCTTTGGGTTTGAGATCATCAACCTGAAACTTTTTCATATAAGCGTCGCAGCCCCAAACTTTTAAGAAACGACAACTTAGGTTTCTCTAAACCATAATTCATACGGTGTCATCTCAACGGAATTACATGGTGCCCTATTTAAAATGAATGTGGTTGTCTCTAATGCCTAACCCATGGACAATAGTGGTAATTCGATAAGAGACATCATGGTACGCACCATATCCAATAGGGTGCAACTATGATGTTCGGACACACCATCACACTATGGTGTTCCAGGCGGTATTAATTGCGAAACAATTTCCACAATGTCTTAATTGTGTGCCAAAACTCGTAACTCAGATATTCATCTCTATGATCATATCATAGACATTTTATCCTCTTGTCACAATGATCTTCTACTTCACTCTGAAATTACTTGAACCATTCAATAATTCAGACTTGTGTTTCATCAAGTAAATATTCTCAACATCTACTCGAATCATCTGTGAAGTAAGATCATAACGATATTCACAGCATGCCTCAGCACTCATTGGATTGGACACATCAAAATGTGTTACTTCCAACAAGTTGCTATCTTGTTCCATCTTACTGAAAACGAGGCTTTTCAGTCATCTTGCCCATGTGGTATGATTTGCATATCTCAAGTGATTCAAAATCAAGTGAGTCCAAACGGTCCATTTGCATGGAGTTTCTTCATGCATATACACCAATAGACATGGTTCGCATGTCTCAAACTTTTCAAAAACGAGTGAGTCCAAAGATCCATCAACATGGAGCTTCTTCATGCGTTTTATACCATTATGACTTACATGGCAGTGCCACAAGTAAGTGGTACTATCATTACTATCTTATATCTTTTGGCATGAAAATGTGTATCACTACGACCGAGATTCAATAAACCATTCCTTTAGGTGCAAGACCATTGAAGGTATTATTCAAAAATAGAGTAACCATTATTCTCCTTAAATGAATAACCGTATTGCGATAGACATAATCCAATCATGTCTATGCTCAACGCAAACACCAATCTCGGTGGTAGAGGGAGCGTGCGATGCTTGATCATATCAACCTTGGAAACACTTCCAACATATATCGTCAGCTCACCTTTAGCTAGTCTCCGTTTATGCCGTAGCTTTTATTTCGAGTTACTAACACTTAGCAACCAAACCGGTATCTTATACCCTGGTGCTACTAGGAGTACTAGTAAAGTACACATTAACATAATGTATATCCAATATACTTCTATCGACCTTGCCAGCCTTCTCATCTACCAAGTATCTAGGGTAATTCTGCTCTAGTGACTGTTCCCCTTATTACAGAAGCACTTAGTCTCGGGTTTGGGTTCAACCTTGGGTTTCTTCACTGGAGCAGCAGCTGATTAGCCGTTTCATGAAGTATCCCTTCTTGCCCTTGCCCTTCTTGAAACTAGTGGTTTCACCAACCATCAACAATTGATGCTCCTTCTTGATTTCTACTTTCGCGGTGTCAAACATCGTGAATACCTCAAGGATCATCTTATTTATCCCTGATATGTTATAGTTCATCACGAAGCTCTAGCAGCTCGGTGGCAATGACTTTGGAGAAACATCACTATCTCATTTGGAAGATCAACTCCCACTCAATTCAAGTGATTGTTGCACTCAGACAATCTGAGCACAAGCTCAACGATTGAGATTTTCTCCTTTAGTTTGCAGGCTAAGAGAATCGTCGGAGGTCTTATACCTCTTGACGTGAGCACGAGCCTGAAATCCCAATTTCAGCCCTCGAAACTTCTCATATGTTTCGCGATGTTTCAAAAACGTCTTTGGTGCCTCTACTTAAACCATTTAACTGAACTATCACGTAGTTATCAAAACATGTATGTTCGATGTTCGAAACATCCACAAACGACGTTTGGGGTTCAGCACACTGAGCAGTGCATTAAGGACATAAGCTTTCTACTGTTCGCATAATCACTACTATCAACTTTCAACTATATTTTCTCTAGGAACATATCTAAAACAGTAGAACTAAAGCGCGAGCTACGACATAATTTGCAAAAGGTCTTTTGACTATCTTCAGGATAATTAAGTTCATCTTATGAACTCCCACTCATATAGACATCCCTCTGGTCATCTAAGTGATTACATGATCCGAGTCAACTAGGCCGTGTCCGATCATCACGTGAGACGGACTAGTCATCATCGGTGAACATCTTCATGTTGATCGTATCTACTATACGACTCATGCTCGACCTTTCGGTCTCCGTGTTCCGAGGCCATGTCTGTACATGCTAGGCTCGTCAAGTTGACCCTAAGTGTTTTCGCTGTGTAAAACTGTCTTACACCCGTTGTATGTGAACGTAAGAATCCATCACACCCGATCATCACGTGGTGCTTAGAAGCGACGAACTGTAGCAACGGTGCACAGTTAGGGGAGAACACTTCTTGAAATTGTTGTAAGGGATCATCTTATTTACTACCGCCGTTCTAAGCAAACAAGATGCATAAACATGATAAACATCACATGCAATCAAATACAGTAGTGACATGATATGGCCAATATCATATAGCTCCTTTGATCTTCATCTTCGGGGCTCCATGATCATCTTGTCACCGGCATGACACCATGATCTCCATCATCATGATCTCCATCATCGTGTCTTCATGAAGTTGTCACGCCAACGACTACTTCTACTTCTATGACTAACGCGTTTAGCAATAAAGTAAAGTAGTTTACATGGCGTTCTTCAATGACACGCAGGTCATACAATAAATAAAGACAACTCCTATGGCTCCTGCCGGTTGTCATACTCATCAACATGCAAGTCATGAATCCTATTACAAGAACATGATCAATCTCATACATCACATATATCATTCATCACATCCTTTTGGCCATATCACATCACATAGCATACCCTGTAAAAACAAGTTAGACGTCCTCTAATTGTTGTTTGCATGTTTTACGTGGCTGCTATGGGTTTCTAGCAAGAACGTTTCTTACCTACGCAAAACCACAACGTGATATGCCAATTGCTATTTACCCTTCCTAAGGACCCTTTTCATCGAATCCGTTCCGACTAAAGTGGGAGAGACTGGCACCCGCTAGCCACCTTATGCACCAAGTTCATGTCAATCGGTGGAACCTGTCTCACGTAAGAGTACGTGTAAGGTCGGTCCGGGCCGCTTCATCCCACAATACCGTCGAAACAAGATTGGACTAGTAACGGTAAGCATATTGAACAACATCAACGCCCACAACTACTTTGTGTTCTACTCGTGCAAAGAATCTACGCAATACACCTAGCTCATGATGCCACTGTTGGGGAGCGTAGCAGAAATTCAAAATTTTCCTACGTATCACCAAGATCTATCTATGGAGAAACTAGCAACGAGTAGAACGAGAGTGCATCTACATACCCTTGTAGATCACTAAGCGGAAGCGTTCAAGTGAACGGGGTTGAAGGAGTCGTTCTCGTCGTGATTCAAATCACCGATGATCAAGTGCCGAACGCACGGCACCTCCGCGTTCAACACACGTACAGCCCGGTGACGTCTCCCACGCCTTGATCTAGCAAGGAGAGAGGGAGAGGTTGAGGAAGACTCCATCCAGCAGCAGCACAACGGCGTGGTGGTGGTGGAGGAGCGTGGCAATCCAGCAGGGCTTCGCCAAGCACCACGGGAGAAGAGGAGTACTTGGGAGAGGGGGAGGGCTGCGCCAGAACTTCGTGTTCAAGCTCCCATGCATCTCCCCACTATATATAGGGGTGGAGGGGCTGGTTTCTTGCCCTCCAATTCCATTGGGGCGTTGGCCAAGGTGGGAGGAAAGAAATCCCATCATTTCCTTCCCCACCGATTGTTATCCCCCCTTTTTAGGGATCTTGATCTTATCCCTTCGGGATATGATCTTATTCTTTCTAAGGGGGGATCTTGGTGCGCCTTGACCAGGGGTGTGGGGCCTTACCCCACTACCCACGTTCATGTGGGTCCCCCCATGCAGGTGCGCCCCACTCCGGAACCTTCTAGAACCTTCCCGGTACAATACCGAAAAATCCCGAACATTTTCCGGTGGCCAAAATAGGACTTCCCATATATAAATCTTTACCTCCGGACCATTCCGGAACTCCTCGTGACGTTCGGGATATCATCCGGGACTCCGAACAACATTCCGTAACCACATACGAACTTCCTTTATAACCCTAGCGTCATCGAACCTTAAGTGTGTAGACCCTACGGGTTCGGGAGACATGTAGACATGACCGAGACGTTCTCTGGTCAATAACCAACAGCGGGATCTGGATACTCATGATGGCTCCCACATGCTCCACGATGATGTCATCGGATGAACCACGATGTCAAGGACTTAATCAATCCCGTATTCAATTCCCTTTGTCTATCGGTATGTTACTTGCCCGAGACTCGATCGTCGGTATCCAATACCTTGTTCAATCTCGTTACCGGCAAGTCACTTTACTCGTTCCGTAACACATCATCCCGTGATCAACTCCTTGGTCACATTGCGCATATGATGATGTCCTACCGAGTGGGCCCAGAGATACCTCTCCGTTTACACGGAGTGACAAATCCCAGTCTCGATCCGCATAAAACAATAGATACTTTCGGAGATACCTGTAGTGCACCTTTATAGTCACCCAGTTACGTTGTGACGTTTGATACACCCAAAGCACTCCTACGGTATCCAGGAGTTACACACTCTCATGGTCAAAGGAAGAGATACTTGACATTGGCAAAGCTCTTGCAAACGAACTACACGATCTTTGTGCTATGATCAGGATTGGGTCTTGTCCATCACATCATTCTCCTAATGATGTGATCCCGTTATCAACGACATCCAATGTCCATAGCCAGGAAACCATGACTATCTGTTGATCACAACGAGCTAGTCAACTAGAGGCTCACTAGGGACATATTGTGGTCTATGTATTCACACGTGTATTACGATTTCCGGATAATACAGTTATAGCATGAATAAAAGACAAATATCATGAACAAGGAAATATAATAATAACACTTTTATTATTGCCTCTAGGGCATATTTCCAACAAAAAGGGGCGACGCCACCATAGGGGCTGGTATGGGCGTCTGCCATGGGTGGCTCGAAAGTGTGCACCTAGTTTGAGTCGTCTAGGTTGGCCCAGGCTAGTTTTGTTCGTTCCAATGCACGAGCAGGCAATGTAAAAAATGAAGAAAAATGTTTCAATTTGGATAGGCCAAAAACATAAGTGCAAGGCAGGCCCTATAGCAGGCTCACGGCCCAAACGAGCGTCTCCCATATCGATCGGCGGCAGGAAAAATCCCAATTCATCCGCTCCAACCTCCAGTCTTGTTCGCTCCTAACCTAGCCGCCGCTGGACAGACCGACACAACACTTCCTCGCGCCCTCGTTGGAGGGCGGTCGCTGGGCTTCAAGCAAACGGAAGGACAAGAAGATGAAGATCCAACCCTGGGTGTAGCCTGCATGGGAGGCAGCGGTGGCAGCATGTGCATGGCATCGAGCTTGCGCAAACGGACAGCCGCAGCTTGCAAGAGTAGCATGCGCAATGAGCAGGTACATCACATCCCTGATTATATCTAATTCAACTCTTCAATTTCTGGCAAATAGTTAAACCTGACGCTGCTGTAAAACTTCTTGTATGTAGGGAATCTATGAGAAAATTAAACCAATTTCTACTTATTTCATAACTCCCCCAATCAATATTGAACTGGCTGAATCTGATGTATCTAATCAAGTTTCCGGTGAAGTGCATAAAAGGGGATCTGAAGTGTCTAATGAATAGACTGCTAATGAAGATTTGATGCAAACATTTTACATGCTCCTGGTGATGAACATATAGTGTCTAATGAGGCATCTAATGCAAGCATTTTGCAAGCTCCCATTGAAGGATTTAGTGTCTAATGATGATCTGCTATGTTGAGGGAGACATAGATATTTGCAGGCATTGATGACAAGCAACTTATAGTGCATTTTCATGGCTTGAGGAAACATCGAGGCCATCTAGCAGAAAGTCCCCGTATCATGACAACGTAGCATAAATACTTTTCTAATCTAATCCCCGTATCATGGATAGATATATTGACATGCAGTTTGCGCACTGGTTATAGGTGCAATTACACTTCGATATTTTCAGCCAGAGAACGAATAATTCAAGCAGGTATAGACCATGTTTGTAGTCCTTGTACACCATGTTGCATTTTCTGTTTTTGGTGCTTGCATCATTTAGTGTCTATAATCTGAACTACTTTGGATCATTAGCTGGTTTTCAAAGTGCATGTAGCTTCACATTTCTCAAGTTATGTTGATTTCCGGAGTGCAAGTGACTTCGTATCTTTTAAGTTAAATGTTCGCCCCTGGTAACTTGAATTCATGGATCCTCCACTGAACACAAATCATACACGAATGCCAGTACAAATTAAATGAAATGCAGGGACTTACACTAACTCGTTGTACAAGTCCATGTTACCACTTGCTTGGATGTGTAGGCCTTGTGCTCCTTGCATCCCCCTCTGCTTTTTTGACACGACGAATGGCTGATGAAATAAGAGGAATTGACCTTGCTGTTGTACTGGAGGATAGATACTTACAAGGTTATACGGGTGTGCATGATGTGTACCAGATCCCGTAGCGCCATCATGCTTCGCTAAAAATGGATTTGCTTGTTTCAGATGATATCTCCAGAAGAAATAAGAGTTAAAGTCGAAGTTGGATAGGCATGTAAGCTAAGAGAGCAGTGAAAGGATATTCAAACATCGTCGGAACAATGCACAAGGGAGTGATGTGTGGATACCTAGTTCGGGCGCGTTTGGGTATGCTCGCCTAGCTAGAGTGCGGGTCACTTCAGAGCCTTTGAGGGTGATGCGCTGGCGTTGGCTGGCCGCACATGGATGCAGAACTTGAGTGGCAGCGGAGTGCTACGATGCGGTGGACGAGACCGTTGGTGAAGCCCCAGTGGCCTCGGGGGGGCGGAGGCGCGACGATGTGCTCAGTGAAGTAGCCAAGTGACATGGGAGACAGCGTCGGTGAAGCGTACCTGATGCGGTGGAAGACGGTGTCTATGAGGCACGTCAGTTGCTGTTTCCGACGTTGTCGGTGGACCACTCGGTGCGGTGGACGAAGGCGTAGATGAGGTAGCTCCGGTGCGGAGGTGAAGAGCGACCATCGTCTTCATCTTCCGGCACAGAGGTGGGAAAGAGACGAGACGAGGGGCGATTCGAACTTTGCTTGGGTGGCGGCGAAGAGCAATCTGGGCATGGAAGGGGATGGTGTAGAAGGGAGATTTTGCAGGGCTGGAATTGGGGCTGCCAGATATTTCAATCCGAAACATGGAAGCGCGATCTTATTTTGTCGTCATCCTTTTTTTGGGGGTGGGTGGTTGGGTGCTAGCGTCCGTCCGACACACGCGACCACCACGACACAACCCTGGTGCGCCTATATTTGAGAATGCAAACAAATCTTCTTTCATTTGCAAACGAATCTATATATATTACCATGCCCATGTTTTCCTTGCAATAATTATTCATTCTAAACAAGATACTATAAATTAATTAATGAGGAGTTATTTGACAAAAAATTGAAACGGTATCCACGCTAACGTGGATTAGAGTGTGTGTCACATAATTAGTTATTTGAATTAGAGTGTGTGTCACATAGCAATCTCCAATTCTAATATGGATTTCACATTTCTCTGTATCCATGCTACTTTTCAATACAAATTCATATGTATATGATGAACGCCATTGTCGGTGTCAAAACCGACGGATCTCGGGTAGGGGGTCTCGAACTGTGCGTCTAAGGCGGATGGTAACAGGAGGCAGGGGACACGATGTTTTACCCAGGTTCGGGCCCTCTTTATGGAGGTAAAACCCTACGTCCTGCTAGATTTATTTTTGATTATATGAGTATTACAAGAGTTGATCTACCACGAGATCGAAGAGGCTAAACCCTAGAAGCTAGCCTATGGTATGATTGTATGTTGTCCTACGGACTAAAACCCTCCGGTTTATATAGACACCGGAGGGGGTTAGGGTTACACATGGTCAGTTACAAAGGAGGGGATATACATATCCATATTTCCTAGCTTGCCTTCTACGCCAAGTAGAGTCCTATCCGGACACGAGACGAAGTCTTCAATCTTGAATCTTCATAGTCCAACAGTCTGGCCAAAGGATATAGTCCGGCTGTCCGGAGACCCCCAAATCCAGGACTCCCTCAGTAGCCCCTGAACCACGCTTCAATGACGATGAGTCCGACGCTAGTGTTGTCTTCGGCATTGCAAGGCGGGTTCCTCCTCCGAATACACCACAGAAAAATTTGAATAGAAGGATAGTGTCCGACCCTGCAAAATAAGTTCCACATACCACCGTAGAGAGAATAATATTTCCACAAATCTAATCTGCTGACACGTTTTGGCAACATGACATTATGCCATGGCCCGGTGATTATTTGAACCGTTTCCTTTAACTAGCCCCGCACATAACGCGAGGCAGTTTCTTAACACGTGTTGTCAAAGCAGAGATTGTGTCCCCCTTATTACGGGATTCTCATCAATACGTTATTGATCTTGAGCCTGGCACGGAACCTGTGTGCAAGCGTCCTTACAAGCTTGGACCGGAAGAGTTGAAGGAGCTAAAGAAGCAACTCGATATTCAAGAGAAAATGGGTCTCATCCGGCCTAGTTCTTCTCCGTGGGGTTGTGGTGTTCTTTTTGTGAAGAAGAAGGACGGAACGGACCGACTTTGTGTTGATTACCGTCCATTGAACAAGAAGACCATCAAGAACAAATACCCACTTCCCAACATCAATGAGCTGTTCGAACAACTCAAAGGTGCCCAAGTATTCTCCAAGCTTGATCTCCGTATGGGTTATCATTAGGTTCGAATCCGTGAGCAAGATATTCCCAAGACGGCTTTCAGGACAAGGTATGGTTCATATGAATACACTGTCATGTCTTTTGGCCTCGTCAATGCTCCTCCGACGTTCTCTCGCATGATGAACTTCATCTTCAACGCCTACACCAATGACTTCGTTTTGGTCTATCTCGATGACATTCTGGTTTTCTCCAAGAACAAGGAAGATCATGCCAAGCACTTGCGTTTGGTTCTCGATAAGCTCAGGGAACATCAGTTCTACGCCAAGTTCTCCAAGTGTGAATTTTGGCTTGATGAGGTTCTTTATCTTGGTCATATCATCTCCGCTAAGTGCATTGCCGTGAATCCTGAGAAGGTGTCTGCAATTGTGAATTGGGAACCTCCTCAGAACGTGAAGCAACTCCATAGCTTCCTCGGTCTCGCAAGCTACTGTCGAAGATTCGTTGAAAACTTTTCTAAGATCGCGAAGCCTCTCTCAAATCTTCTCCAGAAGCACGTCAAGTACGTTTGGTCTCCGGAGTGTGACATTGCTTTCAACACTTTGAAAGAGAAATTGATCACTGCTCCAGTTCTGACTCCGCCCGATGAATCCAAGCCGTACGAGGTCTTTTGTGATGCCTCTCTCCTAGGTCTTGGCGCAGTATTGATGCAAGAGAAGAAAGTTGTTGCTTATACATCTCGCCAGTTGAAGCCCAATGAGAAGAACTACCCCACTCATGATCTCGAGTTGGCGGCAGTTGTGCATGCTCTTTTGACTTGGAGACATATTCTATTGGGAAGAAAAGTGGACATTTTCACTAATCACAAGAGTCTCAAGTACATCTTCACTCAGCCTAATCTCAACCTCAGGCAAACTCGATGGGTCGAAATGATTCAAGAGTATAATCCGAGTATCGAGTATACTCCAGGCAAGGCCAATGTGATTGCTGACGCATTGAGCAGAAAGGCTTATTGCAACAGTCTTATTCTCAAGCCTTATCAACCCGAGCTTTGTGAAGCTTTCCGCAAACTTAATCTGCAAGTTGTTCCTCAAGGTTTCCTCGCCAACCTTCTAGTCTCTCCTACCTTGGAAGACCAGATTCGCCAAGCCCAGTTTCTTGATGCTATGGTGAAAAAGGTTAAGATTGGGATTGCCAAGAGTCAGTCCAAGTACAAGTGCTACCGCCTTGATGACGAGGACACTCTCTTCTTCGAGGATCATATTGTTGTGCCCAAGGTGAACTTCGTAAAGTGATCATGAACGAGGCTCACAATTCTCTCCTCTCCATCCACCCTGGGAGCACGAAGATGTATCAGGACCTTAAGCAAGCTTATTGGTGGACTCGAATGAAGTGCGATATCGCTCAATTCGTGAATGAATGTGATGTCTGCAGAAGAGTGAAGGCAGAACACCAAAGGCCAGCTGGTCTCCTCCAACCTCTTGCCATTCCAGAATGGAAGTTTGACGACATTGAGATGGACTTCGTGACTGGGTTTCCAAAGTCCAAGCGTGGCAATGATGCTATACTCGTTGTCATCGACAAACTCGCCAAAGTAGCTCACTTTCTGCCTATCAAAGAGTCGATCACTGCAGCTCAATTGGCGGAACTCTATGCCTCTCGTATTGTCTCTCTGCACGGTATTCCACAAGTGATCTCTTCAGACCGTGGCAGCATCTTTACCTCGAATTTTTGGGATTCTTTTCAGAAGGCTATGGGCACCAACATCCGCTTCAGCACAGCTTTCCATCCTCAAACTAGCGGTCAAGTCGAGTGTGTCAACCAGATGCTTGAATATATGCTCAGGTCTTGTGTGATCTCTTTCGGCATGAAGTGGGAGGATTGTCTTCCTTATGCTGAATTCTCCTACAATAACAGTTTTAAAGCAAGTTCGGGCAAGGCCCCTTTTGAAATTCTGTAAGGCAGTAAGTGCCGTACCCCTCTCAACTGGTCTGAAACCGGTGAACATCAGCTTTTGGGTAATGACTTAATCACAGAAGCAGAAGAAATGTGCAAAGTCATTCGAGATAACCTCAAAGCAGCCCAATCCCACCAGAAGAGCTACTATGATAGTAAGCACCGTGATTTGGCTTTCGAGATCGGAGATCATGTTTACCTCCGTGTCTCTCCTATGAAAGGTACTCGTCGCTTCGGTATCAAAGGGAAGCTTGCCCCCAGATACGTGGGACCTTTCAAGATTGTCAGCAAGAGAGGCGACCTCGCCTATCAACTCGAGCTTCCTTCAAACTTTGCAAATGTTCATGATGTGTTCCATGTCTCTCAGCTTCGAAAGTGCTTCAAGACTCCTGACCGCACCATCAACTTCGAGGACATTGAGCTCCAAGAAGATCTCTCTTATCGTGAGCACCCAGTTGCTATTCTTGAAGAGACTGAACACAAGACTCGCAACAAGTCAATCAAATTTCTCAAAGTCAAGTGTTCACACCATTCCGACCGTGAAGCTACCTGGGAACATGAGGATCACCTCCATTCTGAGTACCCGGTGTTCTTTCAGTCCTAGATCTCGGGACGAGATCCTTTCGTAGTGGTGGAGTGTTGTAACACCCCGGATGTAACTTTCCCAATTTGTACTCCAACTCTTGCCATTTCCGGCGTTAAGTTATATTTATTTTCTCGGGTTCGGGTCCTTGTCTCCGTGTGTTGTTGTCGTTGTCATGCATCTCATATCATGTCATCATGTGCATTGCATTTGCATATGTGTTCGTCTCTTGCAGTCGAGCTTTTTCCCCGTTGTCCGTTTTGCATTCCGGCGCTTCGTTCTCCTCCGGTGATCATTTCTAGCTTTCTTTCATGTGTGGGGATTAAACATTTCCGGATTGGACCGGGACTTGCCAAGCGGCCTTGGTTTACTACCGGTAGACCGCCTGTCAAGTTTCGTACCATTTGGACTTCGTTGGATACTCCAACGGTTAACCCAGGGACCGAAAAGGCCTCGTGTGTGTTGCAGCCCAACACCCCTCGAATTTGGCCCAAAACCCACCTAACTCTTCTCCATCATCTAGAGCATTCGATCACGATCGCGTGGCCGAAAACCGCACCTCATTTGGACTCTCCTAGCTCCCTCTATGCCTATATAAAGGTCTCTCCCCGAAATCCCGGATCCCCTCCTCCTCAAACCCTAGATCGGGCTCTCACCGCGCCTGCCGGACATTTTGCCACCAACGGACGTGTCCGTTACCACCGTCCGCCGCCACGTGACGCCCCGGGATTCGTCCGCCCGGGCGCCCACATCGTCGCGCATCCCCGCCGGCCCGTGAGCCCAGCCCGGGCCCCCGAGGGCCCGAAGTCGCCCAGTGGCCGCCGCCCTCATAGCGCCGCCCGCCTCCTCGCCCCCGACGCATCGCGACCCCGCCGCCGTCCTCCTCTCGTCCGGTGCCGCCGCAGCCAACGCCGGCTGCCCGGAGCTCCTCCGCCCCGCCACGTGCTCGCCCGAGGCCCGCGAGCTCCCTCCGCCACCTCGCCGCTCCACTTCGCCGCCCCGCAAGCCGGCGCCGCCCCGGCCTCTTCCTCCCTCTAACTCCGGCCACCACCGTCCATCGTCGCCGACCAGCCCGCCGGCGAGCCCGGATCCACCTTGGGAAGCGTGCGATCCAGATCTAAAATTTCAGGTTGACTTCGTTTTTTTCTAAGTCCCGGAGATTTTCAAATCAAGTGCTCCTGTTCACGGCTTCGTAACTTTGCATCCGTACCTCCGATTCATGCATATAGCATATCAAAATGTTCATCTCAGAGAGTACATCATTTCATTCCATTGCATCATTTTCATTTGAGCTCATCTTGATGCCCGAAATGCTGTTAGAAGAGGGCTACTTGAGTTAATTGTCAGATCTGCTACTCCGTTTAGCCTTTTTGTCATTTTTGCCATGATTATTGTGTGCATGATATGCACATGAGTTCTACATATGTTTTGTTAAGGGTTTTGCCATGTTTCCAGAGGTGCAACCCATGTATTTTTGTGATGTGTGGTGACTAGCACAAGCTTGCAAAGTGAGGCATTTGGTATTCCTGATTTCAGGGACTTAGCATTTTCACAAGGTCCTTGAGCTGTTTATCTCATGATGCCATATGTTCATGTTGTTTCCTAGTGATCCGTGCCTCTTTTGAGGATGATCAGTAAGGATGTTTTGTTAATATTGTAGTGCTCTATCCATCCATGTATCTGTTTGCAATTATGGAGCACCCTAGCTTGAGTCAATCGAGCTCTACTTTTGCTACTTTGTGAATCTAGGAAGATTGTCAACTTGTTTGCAATTTTGCCGATGATGTTGTAGTTGATCCATGCAGGCTATGCTATTGTTCTTGACATGTCTAGCTTGCATTTTGTGCCTTCTTGGTGGATGTATGCTTGTCTTGCCATGACTTGCACCATAGTGAGTGCATCGAGCTCGTAAAGATGCCTACTTGAGTTCTGTTTTCAGCATGCTCCAGTTTTCACCGTCTGAAAACTGATTATGTTTTTACTATGTTCACATGCTTGCAATTGTATTTTCTGATCCCTTTTGGCTCAAGGTCACTAAGGGACTTTTGTTAAGCTCTTTGAGTAGCTCCATGCCATGCTTTACTTTGCCATGTTCAGGTCCTGTAGCATATGGTTTTGTTGCTCCGAAGAGGGCTACCTGATCTGAAATTCCAGACAAGTGTTAATTTTACTAAGTCTGAGATCTGTTTGCCATATGCATTTTTGCCATGCTTGTTTGAACCTGTTAATGGATGAATTGGCCGTAGCTCAGTGCTAGACTTTTGTTAAGCATCTTGAATGCATCCCTGCCATGTATTTTTTTGTCATGTTTGGTTGTTGTAGCATGTTCATTTCGTTGCATTTAGATGCCTACTTGCTGTAAATCGCAGACCGGTGTCATATTTGAATCGCTTGCCATTTCCAAACCGTAACTCCGATTTCGGTGTTCTTTATATCGTTTTCAAGCGATTTCATCTCATCTTTCCAGTGGCACACTTGGAATTCCAAGTTGAGGCCAGGTTCATGTGTTTCCTGTCATATCTTGCATTTTGCATCCCGCATCGCATCCCGCATAACATATCATCTTTGCATCGTGTTGTTTGAGCTTGCACGTGGTTGATTGTATCCTTGTTGCTTGTTTGTCTTGTTTGGGTAGATCCAGGAGACGAGTTCGCTAACGAGGAGCCCGTTGAGTTTGCTTTCGAGGATCCAGTCAACTCTGACAACTTTGCAGGCAAGATGATCATACCCTCGAAATCACTACTATCTTTCCTATGCTAGTTTGCTCGCTCTTTTGCTATGCCATTGCTATGATGCCTACCACTTGCTTTCAAGCCTCCCAAATTGCCATGTCAAACCTCTAACCCACCATTGTCCTAGCAAACCGTTGATTGGCTATGTTACCACTTTGCTCAGCCCCTCTTATAGCGTTGCTAGTTGCAGGTGAAGATTGGAAGCCGTTCCTTGTTGGAACATTTATTTACTTGTTGGGATATCATTATTTTATCTATGTTATCTTAATGCATCTATATACTTGGTAAAGGGTGGAAGGCTTGGCCTCTCGCCTAGTGTGTTGTTCCACTCTTGCCGCCCTAGTTTCCGTCATATCGATGTTATGTTCCCGGATTTTGCGTTCCTTACGTGGTTGGATTATAATGGGAACCCCTGGATAGTTCGCCTTGATTAAAGATTTTCCAGCAATGCCCAACCTTGGTCTTACCATTTTCCACCTAGCCTCTTTTTCCCTTGGGTTTCCGGAGCCCGAGGGTCATCTTATTTAAGCCCCCCCCCCCGGGCCACTGCTCCTCTGAGTGTTGGTCTGGACCGAGTAGACTGCGGGGCCACCTCAGGGCAACTTGAGGGTTGGTTTTACTCGTAGGATGTCTCATCTGAGTGTGCCCTGAGAACGAGATATGTGCAGCTCCTATCAGGATATGTCGGCACATTCGGGCGGTGTTGCTGGTCTTGTTTTAACCTGTCGAAGTGTCTTGAAGAACCGAGATACCGAGTCTGATCGGAACGTCTTGGGAGGAGGTCTATTCCTTTGTTGACCGTGAGAGCTTGTCATGGGATAAGTTGGGACTCCCCTGCAGGGATTTGAACTTTCGAAAGCCGTGCCCGCGGTTATGGGCAGATGGGAATTTGTTAATGTCCGGTTGTAGATAACTTGAACCTTAACTTAATTAAAATGAATCAACTGAGTGTGTTACCGTGATGGCCTCTTCTCGGCGTAGTCCGGGAAGCGGACACGGTGTTGGAGTAATGTTTGGGCAGGTTGTTCTCTAGTTTCTCGCCCGAGCTTTGCCTCCTCTTCTCGCTCTCTTTTGCGAATAACTTAGCCACCATACTTGCTAGTCGCTTGCTGCAGGTCCACTTATATTTACCTTGCCTTACCTATAAGCTTAAATAGTCTTGATCGCGAGGGTGTGAGATTGCTGAGTCCCTGTGGCTCACAGATTACTATTACACCAGATGCAGGGCCTGATGATTCCGCTCCAACAGATGCGTTTGAGCTCAAGTGGGAGTTCGACAAAGACTCTCAACGTTACTATGTTTCCTTTCCTGATGATCAGCAGTGGTGCCCAGTTGGGGGTGATTGGGACCGTGTCGCATGTTGGGTTCTCTTTTATTTTGGCGCCGTAGTCGGGCCATGAGTGTTTGGATGATGTAATGTTATTTACGTACTTGATTGACGTGGCGAGTGTAAGCCAACTATGTTATCTCCCCTTTTATTATTATATTACATGGGATGTTTGTGAAGACTGCCTAACTTGCGACATATGCCTTCTATGCGATTATGTCTCTAAGTCGTGCCTCGACACGTGGGAGCTATAGTCGCATCGAGGGTGTTACAGCGCATCGACCGCCCTTATAAAGGGACAAGGTTTATCCTTTTTCTACCCACGCCTTCTTCCTCCTTGCTCATCCATTCTCCCACACTCGAGCTCCAACGCCCAAGTCCACATTCTTCTCCTCAACCTTCTCCAAACATGTCCGGAGCTGGAGGCAAGTGGATGGCTTCCTCCGTTATGGAGGGACACATCAAAAAGCTGCGGAGCCGGATACTTATCCGCGAATATCGCGCATCGGCTGCCTGCTGTGGGGCAGATCGTCCCCACCTCGGAACCTCACGAGAGGGTAGCCATCCTCCACCACTTCCTCCGCGGACTGGGGTGTCCCCTCCATCCATTCGTCCGTGGTCTTATGTTCTACTACGGGCTAGACTTTCATGATCTAGCCCCGAACTTCATCCTCAACATTTTGGTGTTCATCATCGTGTGTGAGTCTGTCCTCCGCATCCGGCCCCACTTCGGCCTGTGGCTGAAGACCTTCAATATCAAGCCAAAGGTAGTGGGAGGCCAACAAGCAGAATGCGGCGGAGCCATGGTGGGCAAGATGCCCAATGTTATATGGATTGAAGGCTCCTTCGTGGAGACCATAAAGGGGTGGCAATCGGCATGGTTCTACATCACCGAGCCGCGTGACACCAACTAGGTGGCCGCCCCCGAGTTTCGATCCGGAATCCCCACGCGGCTCACCTCCTTGAAAGAGAAGGGCCTATCCTGGGGTTCATCGGTGGAGCTGGACGGACTCCAGAAATGTATCCGGAATATGGCAAGCAAGAAGCTCAAGCTTGTCAACATAGTCCAGGTCATGCTCATCCGCCGGATCCTCCTGTGTCAACAATGGGATTTCAACTTGTGGGAGTTCGACCCGGCCCAGCACCAGACTCTGAGCGAGCTCTTCGACACGACGCACAAGGACGTCTAGAGGGTGTTGTTCAAGGGCGCCGAGGTCCCTCCCTCTCTCACCGAGGACTGCGGGCTAAGCGCGAAGCGCCTACAGCATTCGGTGAGTTCTATACATCCGGTAGGATATTTATTTCCCCTAGCTTAACCATGTGGTGGGTCTGAGCTCCATGCCTTTGACAGAACTGGGTGGAGACGTCGGGGAAGATTGACCTTCCGGCCCCTCTGCCCGAAGACACTGCGGACGCTCTCCTGACGGAGATTCTGACTCCGGCTCCTTACAAGGTGCCGGAGAAGACCATGAAGGCCAAGGGAACCCGAAAGAGTTCCCGACGCCAGGTGTTATCGGACTCATCGTCCGATAACTCCGCGATGCACTCCTCCCCCAAAGATGAGGAGGAAGATGAAGATGCTCCCCCTTCAGTCGGGGGAGACAAGAAAAGGAAGGCCGCCCCGACCAGGGGGGGCGAAGGGTCCAAGAAGGGGAGAACCCTCCTTCCAGACTACTCCACCACCGCCGCCGAAGGTGAAGATGAGTGGCTACAAAGGGCCAAGCCCCTGGCGAAGTCGTAAGTATTTAGATACTAGAGTAACTCATAGCATACCTTCGTCGCACTACTTTCCCTAATGCTTAATATGATTATGCAGACCGCCCCAAGCCCATATCGACGTATCTTCGTCGGGTGGCTCCTTGGACTCGTCCGATATGGATAGCGATCCACTTCCGACCGCCACCTCCACGTGCCCTACAGAAAATGCCGAGGTATTGCCTCAAGAGGCACCGGGTCGAGGGGAGACAATCACGGAGGCGCCTCAAGGCGACCTTCCGGACTCCAGGAGCAGAGGGAGTAAGGCTCCCGAGGGCTCCGAGTTCGGCCCTCAGGCAAACACCGCGCCGGAACCCCCAGTGGTTCCAGACTCAGGCAGGCGGCCTCCTTCCAAAAGGGGCAAGGCGCATGTGCCGGTGACCTCTGCCCATCCAGGGGCACCGGACAATCTGCTGGGAGCACTTCGCAACGCTTCCATCGACAAAGAGCACCCCACTATTATGAGTGCGGTGATCTAGAAGGTTCAGTCCGCCAAGAGCGGACTGACTGAAGCCTGTGCCAGCCTTCTAACAGGCTTTGAGGTAAGTATTTGAAATATAGGAAAAATATTACCGCATAGACAGTAGCCCCTGATGCTCTGTTCAGTGTTCACAAAGAAAAGCCAAATAGAGGATCAAACAATATCGCAGGAGTCTAATATAAGTATGTCTATATGCGTATGCAAGCTACGCTGCTGGCCTCTGCCGCACTGACTGTGGAGGTCGTTGCACTGAAGCAGGACCTCGAAGGGTCCAAGGAAGAGCTCGGCCTTGCCAAGAGGCAGCTCGAGGAGAACAAAGGTAAGTAGTACCTGGTCTATGGATATATATATATATAATGAATGCGATTGCAAAATGACAGGATCATCATAAATTTTTCAGGGGCCACGACCGAGGTGGCGACCCTGAAGCAAGCGCTATCCGAGGCCGAAAACAAAGCGGCCCAGGAGTGCACCGAGCGGGAAAAACAAGAGGCACGGGTGGGCGAGGTGCAGCAAGAGATCCACGCTCCCGTGACGAAGCACGATGCGTTGGAGCTTAACTTGAAGACGTGAGAGTCTGACCTTGCTGCGGCCCTTGAGAGTGCAAAGAGTGCCAAGGCCAAAGCCCAAAAGGCCCTCCAGGAGATTGATGCGATGAAGAAGATAGCAGCGGGTAAGGCATTCTATATGCAAAGCAAGCATGTGAAAGTAAATTACTTGTTACTTACCCGAATCTGGAGCTCTCCAGGAGCATTCGCAGATTTTCCCCGCAGCGTGTCAGATGCCGCACAGTTTTACCAGGCCGAGGAGGGAAGCTCAACGGAGAAGTTGTTCTACTCTCAGTATACTGGGACCGAACACCCGATGCCTCTGAGCGACCAGCTGAAGCAACTGGTCGAGCTGCACAAGGCGACTGAACAGGCCATGAAGGGCTTTATAAACGTGAGCACTCTTGTTCCCATTTTTGGGTCCTTCGAGGGAGGTGCTCAGCACAACGAACAAGGCAATCAGACTATAATGCGTTATCACTCTCACTTATCCATAGAATTCTATAATTTTAAATTTCAGTGAAGCCCCTAGTATTCAGAAGGCCGAATTCGGGGCGCAATACACGCCTTAAGACGGGCAGGGCCAACAACTCGCACTAAGCGGCATAAGTCTTTAGGGACTCGAAACCTCCCGAACAGCGACCAGTCTCTCGACTTATCATGACAGTCAGTTTTAGCTTTCTCTACTGAGGTGCTTAGCCCAGCAGAACCGGGGCACAATCACAGTAGTTCTCCCAGTGCTACCTTAGCCGATATAGAGGAACGTAAGGTACCAAAACATGGGAGCGAGACAAACCCAACTATTGACCCAAGACATGATTCGGAGCTGATGCATATAATGCTATAAGTTCGGGGTGTCGCACTGTCGAAAGTGTTCGGACTTCTCACGCCGCATTATGGGGTATGCTTAAGCCCCTAGCGTATTGGCCGTACTAGAGTGTACGGATGCTGGATGTCATGAATGAACATGTATATATATATAAAGGAAGAATGCAATAATAGTCTTAAAGCTATGCATTGTTTATTCAAAAAGGTGCGTTAAAGCAGAATGATACAAGTAGTGCGATAAGCAAAAAGTAGGACTATTTGACATGTCCCTTCCAAGGGCAAGCTGAGGAATAGTATTAAGGCAAATATTTCACTCGTTATCGTAATCAACCTGGGAGTTCCGTGGTGTGATGTAGCTTTCTGCCTCCTTGGTTGCTGCATCATATGTTCGGCAATCATGCTGCCGGACAGGGTTTCCAGAGATTGAAGTCCTGGAAGAGAAAAAATAACAAAGCGGGAAGCCCTTAGTGCGGTTTAAGCCGCGACTTGGGGCGTGCCGCAGTCGTGCCCCCCTCCCCGCCTGTGCCCATGGTATTTTTAATGCGTAATTATGTACGTGTGGCACGGATTTCGCCGTTTGGCTGGGACCAGGGTGGGGGCCGCATTGCTATGCGAGCTCGGAACGTGCCAGGCGGTCCTGCTGCCAATTACTCCGGGCACGCTTGAAGGTGTCCGAGTCCTTAATCGCCGAACTAGTGGATTGCCTTAAGAGGCTGCTTTGCGCTTCTGCTGCGAGGGCCGCAGTGTGCTCCTCCATTCGGAGAGACTGCTCTGTGTTTCCATTGACTGTGATGACCCCCCGAGGTCCTGGCATCTTGAGCTTGATATATGCGTAATGCGGTACCGCATTTAATCTTCACAAATGCGGTTCGCCCAAGTAGCCCATGGTAGCCACTGCGGAACGGGACTATGTCGAAGATTAACTCTTTGCTTTAGAAGTTATCCGGGGATCCGAAGACCACTTCCAGTGTGACTGAGCCTGTGCAATGGGCCTCTACATCTGCTAGGATGCCTTTAAAGGTCGTTTTAGTGGGTTTCATCCTTGAGGGGTCTATACCCATTTTGCGCACTGTGTCCTGATAAAGCAGGTTCAGGCTGTTGCCACCATCCATAAGGACTCGAGTGAGGTGAAATCCATCAATGATTGGGTCTAAGACCAATGCGGCGAATCTGCCATGACGGATACTAGTGGGGTGGTCCCTGCGGTCAAAGGTGATCGGGCAGGAAGACCATGGGTTGAACTTTGGGGCGACTGGCTCCAACGCATATACGTCCCTGAGCGCACGCTTCCGCTCCCTCTTGGGGATGTGGGTTGCGTATATCATGTACTCCGTCCGCACTTGTGGGGAGAAACTCTTCTGTCCTCCGGTGTTCAGCTGCCGGGGCTCCTCCTCGTCATTGCTATGTGACCCCTTATCTTTGTTTTCGGCATTTATCTTGTCGGCCTGCTTGAACACCCAGCAATCCCTGTTGGTGTGGTTGGCTGGCTTGTCGGGGGTGCCGTGTATTTGGCACGAGCGATCGAGTATACGGTCCAAACTAGACGGGCCCAGAGTGCTTCTTTTGAATGGCTTTTTCCGTAGACCGGTTTTAGAGCCTTTGAATCCAGCATTAACTGTCGCATCCTCGGTATTGTCGCTGTTTATGCGGCGCTTATGTTTGTTCCGACGTGACCTGCCATTGCCATCCTTGGTATCCGAAGTACCATGGTTCTTTGATATGTTATTGCTGCGAGCCAGCCAGCTGTCTTCTCCTGCACAAAAGCGGGTCATGAGTGTCGTGAGGGATGCCATAGATTTCAGCCTTTCCTGGCCAAGGTGCCGGGCGAGCCATTCGTCGCGGATGTTGTGCTTGAAAGCTGCTAGGGCCTCTGCATCCGGACAGTCCATGATTTGATTTTTCTTTGTTAGGAACCGTGTCCAGAATTTCCTGGCCGATTCCTCTAGCTGCTGAATTATGTGGCTCAAGTCATTGGCGTCTGGTGGTCGCACATAAGTGCCCTGAAAGTTGTTGAGGAATGCGGCTTCCAGATCTTCCCCACAGCCAATGGACTCTGCTGGCAAGCTGTTGAGCCAATGCCGAGCTGGTCCTTTGAGTTTGAGTCGGAGGTATTTGATGGCATGTAGGTCATCACCGCGGGCCATGTGGATGTGCAGGAGGAAATCCTCGATCCATACCGCAGGATCTGTTGTGTCGTCGTATGATTCAATATTTACGGGTTTGAAACCTTCTGGGGTTTGATGATCCATTACTTTGTCTATGAAGCATAGGGGGTGTGCGGTGCCTCTGTACTGGGCTATATCGCGACGCAGCTCAAATGAGTCTTGCCCGCTGTCTTCGTCCCGGCCGAACTTAGTTTTACTGTATCCGGCGTGACGATTATCGTCTCGCATAGTGGCGCGCCCTCGTGATCCGTAGATCAATCTTGTGTGTTTTGTTTTGTCCTCCAATACATCTCGCAGGTCTGGCGTATTTCCCCATGCCTTTTTATCTTAATGGCGTCGGGGTGCGGGCTGGGGTTTTTGGCTAGAATGCCTCTCTATCGCGGCCACAAGGTGGCCGATCAGCCGCGTCATACACCGGGGATGTGGGTTTCGGTGCTTCCTCCTCCAGTCGGGGTAGCAACCTGCACTTTGGGTAACTCTTGGAGGGGCATTCGAGTTTATATTTCTCGACCGCCAGGACTTCAGTCCATCTATCAGCTAGCAAATCTTGATCAGCTTGAAGCTGCTCCTGCTTTTTCTTAAGGCTATTTGTCGTGGCTATAAGCCAGCGCTTGAAGCGCTCTTGTTCGACGGGATCCTCAGGCACGGCGAATTCATCATCGTCGAGGCTTGCCTCGTCTTCGGAGGGAGGCATGTAATTATCATCCTCTGCCTCTCCATCTACTGCTCTCTTTGGAGGGCTGGTTCTCCATCCTCCTGCCCTAAATCTTGCTCGAGGGGATTGTTGCCGTCTTCGGCACTGTCCGGAGTGCTATTATCTCCTCTGCCGGTATCACCGCTTTTGCCTTGGCGGGACTTAGAGGGGCGCCGCTGACGTTGGCGCTTGGATTGCTTCTTGGAGGGGTCATCCTCCGTTGTCTCGTCGCCATTGCCTTCTTTGGGCATGTCCACCATGTATATATCGTATGATGAGGTGGCTGTCCAGTGCCCTTTGGGCAGTGATTCCTCTTCGTCTCCTGCATCGTCGTCCATACCGTCGATGTCTTCAGAGTCGAAGTCGAGCATGTCGGTTAAGTCGTCGACAGTGGCTACTAAGTGGGTGGTGGGTCGGCGGCGAATTTCTTCGTCATCCGCATCCCAATCCTGCCGGACATAGTTCGGCCAGGATCCTCCTGACAAGGAGAGAGACCTTAATGAGTTCAGTATGTCGCCGAAGGGCGAGTGCTGAAAAATATCCGCGAAGGTAAACTCCATGATCGGCGCCCAATCGGACTCGATAGGAACGGGCACAGGCGGTTCGGAGTCCGTGGCCGGAGAAGGATCCGGCAGTTTGGCAACACGGCTCTCGTGAACGGTAAGGTCGATATTCGGCTCGATCGCCGCTGAGGATACGGCCTCCGTGACGGGGTCTATCCACCAGTCCATGGATGGCGCAACTAGCTCCGAATTGAGGCTCGGAGCGGCTACCGGTGCGATCTTCTGAATACGGTCCGATGGTAGAGCTAAATCATACTAATCGTGACCGCATGGCACACAAGGCAGGGGCTCGAATCCATCGAAGATCAAGTCTCCGCGGATATCGGTCGTGTAATTTAAGCTTCCAAACCTGACCTGGTGGCCAGGGGTGTAACTTTCGATCTGCTCCAGATGGCCAAGTGAGTTGGCCCATAGTGCGAAACCGCCGAACACAAAGATCTGTCTGGGGAGAAAAGTCTCACCCTGGACTGCATCGCTATCGATGATAGTAGGAGCCATCAAGCCTAACGGCGATGACACAGAGGAACACTCAATGAAAGCACCAATGTCGGTGTCAAAACCGGCGGATCTCGGGTAGGGGGTCCCGAACTGTGCGTCTAAGGCGGATGGTAACAGGAGGCAAGGGACACAATGTTTTACCCAGGTTCGGGCCCTCTTGATGGAGGGAAAACCCTACATCCTGCTTGATTTATTCTTGATGATATGAGTATTACAAGAGTTGATCTTCCACGAGATCGGAGAGGCTAAACCCTAGAAGCTAGCCTATGGTATGATTGTATGTTGTCCTACGGACTAAAACCCTCCGGTTTATATAGACACCGGAGGGGGTTAGGGTTACACAAGGTCGGTTACAAAGGTGGGGATATACATATCCGTATTGCCTAGCTTGCCATCCATGCCAAGTAGAGTCCTATCCGGACATGAGACGAAGTCTTCAATCTTGTATCTTCATAGTCCAACAGTCCGGCCAAAGGATATAGTCCGGCTGTCCGGAGACCAACTAATACAGGACTCCCTCAACCATGGTAGTGAGAAAACTTTTGGATGGATTCAAACATATGACCTACAAAATAGTAAAATAAATCGAGTCAATGTCAACTTTTCGAAACCTAGTATGGCACTAATTCGAAAGAATTACCCATATGCATGGTCCTCAGTTCAAATCTTACAATGTACACCAAATTGAAACATCGATATTTAGTCTCGTACTATCTACATTCAAATGTTGGTTTTAGCCCCCCGGGTCAATCTTCCTCTCCTAACCACCTTAGAAAGCTATCGGTTTCCAACACACATCCATTCTTTCTCTCCATGTTTCGATCTCTAACTCTCTCAACTACATAACCCCCCTTTTTCACTCTGTTACGAAATGTATTTACCTGCACCCCATGCTGAGCTCTCTCTCTCTCCCTCTCCCTCTCACCCTCTTGTGCTAAATACATGCATTACCTATCTAGCCCCCAACCTCTCGTGCGCACGCATGCACGTTGTCTATCTAGGTCACTCCCTCGAGACTGTCTCACACTTTCTTCCGCACGGCGGGCCACACTCATTCAATCTCCCTCTCTTTATCTGAGTCTCGTTTAACCTCATTTTATTACACACACAAATGATATATCTTCCTGTTCAGGCCTCGATCGACACACTCTATACTCTCTCACATAGATTGTTTATCTAGGCCAGTCCATCGAAGCCTCCCCCACTCTTTCGACCTCATGGCGGGCCACGCTTGCTCTCTCTCTCTCTCTCTCTCTCTCTCTCTCTCTCTCTCTTTGTATGTCTCGATTGACCTCGCTCTTTCTTGGACAAAAATGATATATCACCATGTTTGATCCCAATTCGACTTATTCACATTGTATACTCTCTCACGCACATTGTCTATCTAGGTCACTCTCTCCAACCCGTCTCACTCTTTCGATCGCACGACGACCCTATATGATCGATCGACCTTGCTTCCTCCCACGCACAAAATATATCTACATGTATGTGACTGGATCGTCTCTCAAGCTCTATCTTACAGCCCTCACCCTTGCCAAAAGCTCAATCGGACAATATCTCTTCATAGCATATATATTTGTTCCATGAATGTCGGACCGCACTCACTTTGTCTCTCTATCTATATGTCTCTCGATTGACCTCACCTTCTCACGCCGTATCTTCCCACATTGAAGCTACCTCCCCATCCCTCGCAAAGCCGGAGCTATTTACATTGCGTGGGGCACTCCAACCTTGGATTAATTTGTGTAGGCATTTATTCCGGTCGGTTTAGATTATATTTTCGTAGCATTCGGCCCATAACTACTTGAAACACCGTTTCAACCCCCGCAACTCCCCTAGTTTATTTCCCTCTGGCTCGGTCATGGCTCTCTCGCACGTCCTTTCTCGCCTTCAACATCGCACCATGGTATTATTGCAAAAAACTCTGTTGTTCTCTTTAATTATTATAAATAAGCTACAAAACAACACAACGATAGTCCACTTGGAATGGAAAAAATTTGGACCCACAAATTAAAGTGCTACAAACTACACACCAAGGGGCCCACATGTCATGAAACAAATTTGGACCCATATACAAATTAAAAAAGGATCGAACATGCGACCAGGGTCTTCAAGCCGCACGTCAATAGGCAACATATCTAGAACAACAATGTTTGTTGTACCTCCCTTTGTACACATAATGTTTTTATATTACCACGACCTATTTCATTGATAACATGTAATATTATTTTTAGTACTATTCGCCTTCACTTACTGGTGGGTTCCATGTGTGCTCTCTCTCCCTCTCCCCCCCTTCTGCGTCTAGACACACAGACAAACACGAAGAACTCGCGGACGATGTTGCCGTTGACCATATCTGGACGCATTCATAAGTTATGGCACCAGTTTCACGTGCTAGCAGCACTAGTCAGTGTGTACGTGCAATGCATGTTAATATGGAAGTAAATTAAGTGCATGCGGATATTAAGTTGGATATTATTTGCGTGTAATTATGTGATTAGCACTTTTTTTGGCATGAAATTAACTGCACGCTAAACGTGTTGAGCACTCGACACTGAAGCAGTCTAGGTCGTTGGATGACAAGGAATACATGTGGCTCGGTGACGTTTTATATTTAATTTGATCCGGCTCTAGCAGAACATTCAATCGATCAAACCATAGATTTCGTTCAGTCTGACTCCAAATTTAAATTGTATGATGATCGATCTAAAATAAACAGAAATGATAAACGTTCAGATTTTAAGCATGGCAATCTGAATGTTTTTCAAGGCAAATTTAGACTACGCGGTGGCAGCGGGGGCGTCTTGCGATGGGAAGCGGCTCCTCTGCCATGCTCTGTGTGTCGTCGGGCCACTGACCAAGGGCGACAGCGGCGTCTTGCACCGTTGTTGGCGTACTCCTGGACGTTGGCCCTACCTTCAAGGAAGGCCACAATGTTCTGGACTTCGGTCTCCAATAGTGAGTCAACTCACGGGAGGAGGCGACTGGCGTTGGTGCAAGGAAGCGGTCGATGGCGGCCATCCATGCCGCAGAGGGGGGCACTCGCACCCGCACGGGGACATGCACTATCAATGGCGCGGCGGAGACATTCGTGTGAATGGGCACCTGCAAGGACACGCACGCCAGTGCACGCGCAGGCACGGGCGTACGCGTTAGTGCACGCTCAGGCGCATGCGCTGGCAGGCGCACGGGCGTGTGAAAGTCGGCGGGGACCTCGTGGAACCCCGTGGCATCAAGCTCAGTGACAATGTGCAGCTCCTAGCCTATCAATGCCACAGGGATGGGCGCTAGCATAGTTGGGGCGATGGGAGCCGGAACGGGAGCGGGGACAGGCGCCGGCATCTTCCCGCAAGGCCAGTTCAAGCTCGTCCCAAAGCGCCTTATGTTCTTGAGACTCCGGATGGGTGTCTTCCTCAGGAAACTGGAAGATTAAGGGCAGACCATCGTGATGCGGCATGGCGTACGTTTAGGTCAGGCTGGTTGGAGGTAGATGACAGGAGAATCAGAGAGGAAGAGAGAAGATTGTAGCGATACCGAGTAGTGCAGGGTTGATTTTAAACTGCGGCGCCGACGACTTTAGAAGTGGGAGTAGTTGGGAAGAAGGTGGGCGGCGGAGCCTGGTCAAAGGGCTCTCCTCCCGGTGAGCCTGCACAGCGGTCTGCTCGCACGCCTCCCTGTCATCCGGCGCAGCGGTCTGCTCGCGCGTCTCCCGTCGACTCACACGCTTGCTCGGACGGCACCTGCCAATGAGAAGTGGGACTCGTGGCGGCACGTAAACGCCCACGGTTTCAATAGTGAAAGCGTTCGCCTTAACGTGACATGTCTTTGTTCCAAAACCTTGGCTCTTCATTTGTGCAACTTATCGTAAGCAGCTTGTTTCAAATTGAAGAAAAAAATTACGAAGTTATATTTGTGCCATATCACGTGACCATGCTCAGTTTCAAGAATTTATGGTCACTTTTGGATTTTTTGAAATTAAAGATCCAGGATTCGAAACAACATCATAACTTGCATCATGCAATAAATTTTCAAGCCATACATCTGTCCTGTTGTATTTCTTAAGAAAGGATTTGGTCAAACATTTTGCTTAGTTAGACTTCAGACAAGTTATATATGCAGAGCAAAAGGATAATCCCTCCGTACCAGTGCATTGCCTGATATATTAACTCAAGTACTAGGCACGAACAAACAGAAAAAAAACAAGCTCAATTCTGTGCTCATCCTGGTGTAGTAGTAGTAGCACTTGGCAATGCAGTTGACGAGTGACCTTGGCGAGCGGCGATCGAGGGAATTGAACCGTGCTCGGCACAGTAGGTAACGTTGTCTAGTTACTTTTTTTTGAACAGAACGTTGTCTAGTTACTAAAGCATCCCTCCGTTGTTCATCGGTAGTCATTATGGACCGGGGACATGAGGGGAATTTCCTAGGGCTGGAATTCTGGTTGGGGTTTCGACTCGAAACTTGGAGGCTCGACTGGTTGGGGTTGCCTAATGTGCATACTATGCATGCCACCAGAAGGAACGAGCACAGTTTTTTTATTTTTTATTTTTTTAGGATCAACACGAGCCAAGGTCTGGCTGGTACGCCATTGGGTCCTACCATTCGAGAATACGAAAGGAACCTTTTAAGTTGCCGAACGAATCTATGTGTATTACAATGCCCGTATTTTCCTTGCAAATACTAATCTGAACGTGGTAATTGATTTATGACGAGTTGTTGAATTAGAGTAAGTTTGTGACATAGTGATCTCAACGTGGATTTCACATTTCATGGTATCCCTGCTAAGTTTTTCAATGCAAATTCAAATTTAAAATATGAACAATATGGAGGTGAGAAAACTTTGTATGTATCAAGCATATGACCACACACACACATACACACACAAACACCCACACACGAACACAACAACAATCCAATAAGTATAGTGCATCTATTTTTCCAAACCATGCATGTGTGACACGAATTCAAAAATACTCCTTCTATTCCTAAATATTAGTCTTTTAGAGATTTCAACAAGCAACTACATACGGAGCAAAATGAGTGAATCTACACTCTAAAATATGTCTATATACATCCTATGTGCCAGTACACTTGAAATCTCTAAAAAGACTAATATTTAGGAACGAAGGGAGTAAAATGTAAGGCATGCATGGTCCTCAATTCAATATTTAAAACGAACATGAAACTGAAACATGTATACTAGTCTAGTACTACAGTACATGCAAATGTTGTGTTTAATTAGGCGGAGCTATGATTGTCAGGGGTCACCCCCTCGACCATAGATAAAATTGTGAAGCTCTGTTTAGGGTTGTTTAGATTATATTTGTCCCCACCCTCCCAACCACTGATTGGTTGTGCACCCCCACCCCTCCTCCCCGGGAGAATATCATGTGCCCCCATACCTTCTATGCTATATGCCAATATGAGTTGCTTGGAGCTTGTAGATTTGAGATATAGCAGCTCACATGATGTCTTAATATTTTTACAGGAAACCTTGATGAGTTGGAGAATTGCACATAATTTGTACAAAAACTAGTCAGATGCCCTTGGATCCCATATCCAACGACCTCGAATCTCGTATCACCGTAGCATCTAAGATGAACGAGGACATCATATTCTCCTATATGTAAGAATATCATGTGCTACCACACCTTAGATGCTTTGGTTGTACAAGCTCTTCGGAGCCGTTGGATTTGTGACCCAACGCCTCCTCGGTGGTTCGAATGGTTTTTTTGCAGAAAAGCCCCCAAAGAGTTCGGCCACTGCTTACAAGCACAAAGACTGCTCAGATGCCATTGGATCTTAGATCAAACGACCTCAAAGCTCGTATCACTGTAACATCCAAGCTACGAGAGCACCTTATGTTTTCTCGCACGGGAGAATATGAGGTGCTCCCGCATCATAGATTCTATGGTGATATGAGTTCACGGAGATCTAACGGCCCACAGTAGGAGGTTTGAATGTTTTTGCAATATACGACTGAGAGAGTTTGGGAATTGCGCAGAAAGTACAAGTACTACGCATGTGCCATCTAATCACTGATCATACGACCTAGATGCTCATATCACCATATCGGGTAATTAAGCTACGGGGAGCGCCTAATATGAGCAATGGGGAGCCATTGGATCTAAGATGCATCGGCACACACGAGGCCTGGATGTTTTATTTCCAAAAAAACCTTTGGAGAGTTTGGAAATTGCGCATAATTACAAAGACTACTCCCAGGCCATTGGATCTCACTTCCAACGGTGTAAAATCTCATATCACCATAGCATCTCAGCTGCGGGGTGGATGTGATATTCTATGCCGCTGTCATTATTGTTCATAAACTTGCAAAATACGTGTAACTTGTGCCGTTACTTGTCTAACCGCGCAAAGTGTTTGTTCAAAAAAACCATCCTACACTGAAAAATCGGAACAACACACGAGGGTCCCACTTGTCATTAATCAAATTTGGACCTAAAACTAACAAATCTGAAAGACAAGATTCGAACTGGCAACCTGGACTACAAAGCGTAAGTCGATAGCCTGAAACAACAACAGTTGTTGGCTTTGTCCCATAACTTGATTTTATACAGTATTATGTTGAGTAGAGTAGAGGGGGTGCCTCATCTACACGTGCATGACCGTTGACTCACTTACTGGTGGCTCCCTGGTCTGTGATCTCTCTCTTCTCTCCATCGTCTAATCTTTGCACGGGCACACACGAAGAGTGGTGCTAGCTTGCCGTGGTGTTATTACAACTAAAAAAATCTTGGAAAATAGAAGAATCGCCTAGAACAAGAGACGTTGTGGCTAGTCGAGATGGAGCTAACCACACACATCCTCCGTGCCATGTTAGCATGATGAAGCTGTGTGGCTAGTGGGGTGTTTTCCACCGACTGGCTGGGTCCCGAGGTGGAACCATAGGTACTACATCAGATACAGTAATTTTTTACATGCACATTTTTCCTCCGTGCCGAGACATGGCACACCCTACTGCGCAGTTTCGGGATCCTCCCGGGTGGTGCACGCATATATTCTTCCTGGCGTGGGACGCCCTACCGCGCGTTTCCGCCGAAGCATGTAAATAAATGAGTCGTCAAATCATGACAGACCACTTTTCCCGCCGAGTACATCAGTGAAGCACGATGGCTAGCTAGTTGGGCTAGTTCGACCGATTAGCTGGGCCACCGCCACATTTGTTTTTTCACCCCTTTTTTATCTACTTGCCAGCAGGTAAATTTAAACATCCACTGCGGCGTTGCTCTGGTGTTTGAGTGTGGCAGGATTTTTAATTTTTTGATTGACGGGAGCAGGCGCGGCAGGATTTTTTAATTTTTTGATTGATGGGAGCAGGCGCGGCAGCAATTAGTCACGATGACTCCGCCTTTAAAACCCACTGCTCCCTAATGTGAGAAGTCGTCGACTGGTGTTTTACCATGGTGAAAACCAAAAGATTCCCCGCTTCTCGGCTGGCTCCCTCTGCCTTCCTGTAGATTGCATTGCCTTTCAGCCGTTTCGCCCCCTGCATCACCAACGCCGTGCGCCTCGAGAAGTAGAGGGACTTCGATGGTGTTTAGGCACCCTCTGCAGGGGCATGTCCATGCCTCGGCGCAACATGACCGTTGGATCAAACTCAGACGGTGCAGATCAGTCACTGTAGCACAAAGCGTGTGGGTGTGTTTGGTTGCATTCTCATCTCAATATAGTGTGTAAGTCACCTTACAAAAACCAAATAATCCCAAAACACTTAGGCACGACACATTAACTCTCTCCCCGTTTCTTGTTTTGTGACATGTCAACCAATAAGAGACGTGGGTCGTGCATTCTTTCAATGACTTGAGACTAATTAACATGACATGAAGTGGTTAGTTCATTGCATGCAATGCTATTAATTAGGAAAAAGACATTAAGTTTTCTCGTTTTCCTCTCCGCCTTGGTCGCAGTGCACAACATAAGATGACTTACACACCTAGACGGAGTAGTTGTTTCCTCTTCGTGTATTTGTGTTAACCTACTAGTGTTGACTCATGCACCCTTCATGCACTCTGCCAAACACCCAAAAGTAGGTCGAGAAGGGAACTTTTGCTCATGTCCCGTGCACCATTCATACACCATGCCTAACACTATTCGTGCTTCATATGGTTCATGTTTCGTGGAGTATTGTAGCACCGTACTCTCCGTGCGCTGTAGACCTAGTTCTGTTAACATTGATCTCACCGTTCATTCTCGACCGGACAGTCGAGAAAGCGGTACTATGTTACTACATTACTGTTCATATAGTTGACATGTGCACAACATCATTAGTTGTCGTCATATCTTACTACACTAGCAACAAGATTATGTTGTACTGACGTATGAACCACTGCACATGCCTAGTAGTAGGAGCATTGTGTATGTTCAAGTGGCTGCCGTGTTTCGCACCCCTCCGTCGTAAGAGTGGAAACACTTGCTGTAATCATTTTTTTCTTCAGAAAAATAGTGGACAGGCTCTACCGTGCGGATCCTCCTCCAGCCATGCACTAAATTACTCACTTTCACCGACGTTTGGGCCATCCAGCATCAGGGTCCACCATCCATGCACTAAATTACTCCGTAGTAGAGTGACGGTAGACTACCCCGATTGAAGCACCGCAGTAATGCCCAATGAGCCGTCAAATCACAAAACCCCCTCCTTTCCGGCAGTAAGTTGGACGGACGAAGCAACCATCATTTCACTCTTCTCTCTCAGCTTCCTCTCTACCCAACCCTCGCTTCTCCCTCATCTTGATCCTCATTCTTCAAGAAAACCCCGACCTGCTTCTGCCATTGGTCTTCTCTCCCAATGAAGGAAATGTGAGTGCATCAATGGTGTTGATTCTGGCCAAGGCCCGGTCTTGCAACCCCGAGACTGATCCTATAACTCCCTCTATTTTCTTCTTTTGGGTTTGTGATTATGGTTTATTTTATTTTATTTCAATTTGACAGTTTCTTGATGAACGCTGGAGCACTGGCCGAAGTGATGTCTATGGCTCTGGCCAAAACCGTCGATGCTCATGGTACGAAGAAGAGCAAGCACCCCGCCGAGACTACCGCAGACAAGCTCAAAGCCATCGCCCTATCCATGCTCCCCACTCCGGGATCCCTCATTAAGCAAGTCCAGGTAATATCTCTTCTTGACGATCTTTTTCTCGACTTTGGTCATGTTTTTTCATCTAACACGCAGTATTAGTACTAGTAGTACAACTTTCTGGGTGATCTTGCATATGATTTTTGTGTGCCAAATGACGGTTCTAAATTCCTCTCTTGACCAAAACATGCGAGAGGTTGACATTGATTTCTTATAGATTACTTTCAACTACTCCCTCTGTCCCAAATTTATTGCCTTAGATTTATCTAGATACAGATGTATCTAATACTAAAATGTGACTTGATACATCTGTATCTTGACAAATATAAGACAAGAATTTTGGGACGGAGGGAGTACTTTAAGAACATCAATGCTACCTTTGAAGTGGGTATATTTGCCTCAGTAACTTGTGTTATGGATATTCCATGTAATCCCTTTGCTCTCATGCCTTTGAAGACATGTTCTATTGTCTTTTCTGTGCGTGTATGTAGTCATATATGGAGTAAAATATCAAAAATCATCTTATATTTCGGAACAGAGGTAGTAATAAAATATGGTTTCTGTTTGAATTAGAACCAGGTCCGTAGTGGAGATGAAGTTCTCAAAGTTATGCCGTGTGAACTGAAGCCCTGAGGATGAGTTCTACTACTAAACTATCTAGCTGCTATGTCCTTGTCTCCACGTGTCCTGAACTAGTGTTTTCCTGTAGCATTGTTGTCAGGCGTGTTCTCGAGGCTATACTTGACCACAACAATTTCCTGGATGTGCCTTCGATTGCGAAGGGTGTGGTTCTTGTAAAGCTTCCAAACAAATCTGATGCGGCATGTCTTCATGATCATGTTTATGTGTGGAAAGACCACTCTGTTAGGTTCTCCAAGGTTGACAAGATGGTGATGGTGCATGTAGACATCTCTCGCGAAGTCCATGGCCTAGTCAGTTATGCGGGGTTCATCCCGTAGGTCGGTGGCAAGAAATAGTCTGCAGAGTTTAATTAGTGTAGCTTCGTTTGTCTGTAGTAAGTACTATTGTTTAGTACTTAATTTGTGCTTGTGAACCCTGTATTTTTTATTAGTACTGCCGCTTTTGGTGTGTGGTCAGTCCTGAGAACGGTCTATGTTAATGTCTGTCCACTGAATTCAGTCTGTTTATTTTGAAGTATCCAGATGATCTTTTTTGTGAGGACGGTTTATCAATTATTGTTACACTCCAATATCTGTATGCATAGAGTTTATCGCACCCACCAGGATTTCCAGTCCCATGGATGTTCTGTCCATACGATTTGTCACGACCTTTGGAGTGTCCTGCTTGTGGGAGTAGGCGGGGCCCCTGCATGCCACCCTAGTTGGACGATCAATCTTCTGTTTAGTACTTCAACATAGTGATTTCCTGGTAAGGATTCACTCGTGTCACATCAAGTAAATCTTATTGACTTACTGTCTAAATCTTATTGATCTCGATTTAGTGTCATGTGTTCTTTCCTTTCCTGCAATTTTACGATGCGGGTTTGGCCATGTGACATTCATCACAGAATAAACCGTTTGGTTTGCTCTACGATGGCTATTTTTGCAGATTTCACTTCTTATGTCATGTCAGTAACGAAGGCACTGTCCATCACTTATATTACTAGAAAAAATTGGATCAGTCTGTTGTCTGAGTACAAGCTGAATCCCTATGATGAACTGCAGTTTCGTTTAACAAAAATGCCACAACTAGTCCTTCTCGTGTTTAAAAGAAATGAAGAAAAAAACTGGATCACGGTCACGAAGCCTAGTCAAGTTAGAAAGCTGATTATAGCAGACCAGACACGATCGTCACTGTCTCGCACATTGGTACCACCTTCAGCAACGGATCAAGCACCGGCAGTTGCTCTAGCACTGACAGCGGCAGCAGCTCGGTCTGATCCAGCCGAGGATTGGGCACCGACCGCGTCAGCGGATCATGCTGATCTACCGGAGGATCGGGCATCGACACCGACTCCTACTCCGACACCGGCACCATCTCTACAAGGAGCACAATCTCTGGCATCAGTAACGGCTTTGGCACCTGCACCAACACTTACGCTTGCATCTGCTCCGGCCCGTGCAGCAGCAACCGAACGAGCAGTTGCACCGGCAACAGACTGGGCTGCAGTTCGCACTTCATATACCAAAGTCCTTACAAAAACCGACATGTCCACCTTCTTGGTAAGCATTGGCTGCCTAAGTATTTTGTTCTTTTTTATTTCCATGGTGTTTCGCATGATTCACGGTGTTGATCTAACTGTTTGGGTATGTCTTCTTGTTTGCAAACAGTAAATTCCTAGAGCAACGAGGGAGTCGTTCAACAATCCAGGCGACAGCGGACAAGTTTCTCTTACCATGCGCAGCCTTGGTGTCAATGAACCTGCTCAATATACCGTAAGTACAAAGGATGCTCGCATGATGATTGATGCTAAAGGATGGTCAAGGTTGAAATCTAAATCATATCTTGCGGTAGGGGATGATGTCAAAATCGAACTTTCTCGGCAAGGAGAGCTGGTCCAAATCAACTTTGAAATTCTTCAGTACTGCCGAACTGATCTATCCGCTGAGAGATTTTGATGTAATACTCTGGCATGGTGAAACAAGTGGCAAGTGTGTATAATTAGTACGACAATATCATTGATAGAATTGCAACTCTGATTGCTGGTTAGGAACTGTCGTTTGATTTCATTCCAACAGCTGCTGTGCTATATTCAATTTTGTGTATTCGCCTTGCGACAGCATCTAAAACCAGCGCCATACCGAAGGCTTGCAATATGAAAAGCGCTGAGGTAGAACACATGGGCCCCCAAACATGCAGGCCCACCGGCGTGTGGCCCAAAGTCCAAAACAATGAGCATGTCTGAGTATTTCTCTGTTGAACCCCCATAATGCCCGTGCGTTGCACGTAACATCAAGATGCATTTGTATGAGTATTTTATCTTGTGAGAGAAATGGATGAACGAGGGAAGGCCTTATTTGCAAATGCGGAGAGGTGTGTGGGTACCTTTTTGAAAAATTGCCATAGTTTCCTTCCTATCCATCAGATATAAATCGGACGGCCTATATTGCAGGATGACAGGCACACCATCATCACCAACTCTTCTATACCGTGTTATAAAAACTCTATTTTTTATAATTATATATGTTATATATATTCCCCTTGATTTTTATTATGTATAAAGTTGTGATATAAAAGATCTTTATATTTCTTTACAGAGGGAATATCTCTCTTTCAAAAATATATTTATTTGTAATAACTAGTTACTCATGTCTTTCTACTTCCTTGCGCTGATATGTGGGGCATCCGGCAACGGGGTCCACATGCCATATGCACCAAATTAGAGTGCACAAATGCACGGCAGACACACCCCGGTCATAGCGCCGCATTAATGCCCAATGAGCCATCAAATCACAAAAAACCCCACCTTTCCAGCTTTAGCAGTAAGCTGGACGGATGAAGCGGCAATATTCCACTTGGCCTGAATCCCTTCTCCCTTGTCTGCTTGTTCAGAGAAAACCCCCGCTCGGCGATTGCATAGGGTTTTCTCATGGAGAACCTGGTACGAATTCTTCATCCATCCCCGATAAATCCAAGTCCCTTGGTCGTGGGTACTCCTAGGATGGCAGCCGCCACCGTTGATGCATTTTTCTTCCTACAAAATCTAGTGTGTTTCATTTGCAGTGCCCAAAGTGCGAGGACCCTACAGGTTTCTGCGCCCTCGGCGAGATGCCACACTTGCTCCTTCTCATCCTAACGCGGGATTTAAAAACACGCACAATATGTTCCTAGAATCGTCTTTTCTATCTGGGAGGGTGGGGTTTTTTGAACATGATGTCGACTAATTTGGAAATTCTGATTGCTATATTTGAATAAAAGGTACTAGTACCATGGTCAACACTAACGTGAAGGAGGAAAGTATTTCTAGATTTGGATATAGGGAATACATTGTGTTCTCATATTATTTTTCTGCAGTGCATTCCTTGCTCTGCCAGAACACATGTACTCAAGATGCTCGGCCTTGCCATAACTGAATACACTAGTTTAATGGTAAGAGTGAATACAAGCCATGGCTGTAAGTTTCGAGTTGGGTTCATGAACCAAGAAGATCGCTGGTTTTTTTATGGCCGAACTTGGATAAACTTTCTCAAGTGTTACGGACTGAAAGTTGGCGCACAAATGTTGATGGAAATAGCAGAACCTGGTCTCATATTCACTGCGTTCTTCCACCCCGACATCGTTCCAATTGTTCATCCATGTTAGTTTTGTATCTGGTTCTTGCTTGTTGCCTCAATTACTTCTTAATCCTTGTAAGTTAGAACCCCGACGTCGTTCTAACTGATTACAATTTAACTTTAGAAGTAGCAACGAATCTCTCATGAAGATGCTACTTCTAACTAATATTTTCTTATAATTGGTGGCACGTGTAGGTTTTTTCAAAGTTAAGCAGGCTGCTCGTTTGTTATTCTGTAACAACTCGGCTGTTACTGATGGCACTGAAGTTGACTGGGATGACATCCACAAGTTCCTACACTTTATTGATCGTCTTGAGGTCCTTGTGGGGCGTTTCAATGGAGGAAGGCCACGTGGGATATGTGTGCCACTGATGCATTCGTTGAACAGGTCCAACTGTGTCGAGAAACTTATGGTACGAGCTATTTTCTGTTATATATGTTGTTCATAAACTATTGCTTATACACAGTTTTACAGCTGTGATCTTCTTGAAGGAGAAATTGCCCAGTTCTATTGTTCCTATACAGATGCCTGACCATGGTCGGGTCAGACTTGCGCTTGGTCACAACATGATGTTTATGTCGACCTACTCCATTTGCCTTGGAGGTGAAAAGATACTTATTCATGGGTGGTCTCAAATAATGAAGGCCCGTCCATCTTGGAGAATAGGGCAGAAGATTATGGTCCTGCTTTTCCATGGATCTATAGCGAATATCCTATTTATTGACCACATTGTGAGATGATGCCTCTTTCAAAAGGTTGTGGATGCACGGGGTGGCGCCTGGGCCTTGTCCTGGGGCTTGGCGGCCTCACCCTTCGTTAACTGTGGGCAAAGTAGCAATGTTCAAGGCATGCTTTGTACGGTTGAACCTGTATAAGTACTCATACTGCTTTCAGCTATGGTTGTTAAGTGCCCCTGTTGGTTTCAGTTAAGGTTGTTCAGTACTCCTGCTGCTTTTATAGTCTGTCGTGTTTCTTCAGTCCTGTCTTCCTCTAGCCGCCAAAACCAAACCAGCGCCGGTGGGGCCACCTGCTTCCGCCTCCCACGGCTGGCTGCACCTTAGCGCACGCATCATCGCCCCACCGTCTCCTAAATCATTAACGCCGACGTCCGAGGCCTCGCCATCGTCCTCTGCGCGCTTTGGTGCACTCGCCGCGGCACCGCCCTCTCGCGTTGTCAACATGGTCAACAAACAACAGGAATCATCAGAAGTACGTGGAGAGGATGGCATTAGGGCCCACCATGTCAGCGTATGGAAAAATAAAATGCTTCCTCCTAGTGTCTTCCTGACATTTGGGACCCACGACATTGTGAGTGTATATAGTCAATAGACAAGAGAACAACACAAGATCGGCTGACACTTGGGACGTAGCAGCTCGAGCTGTATTTTTTTGTTATTGTTGAGATGGAGTAGGGTTTGAACTGGGCTATGGCCAGCCCAACCCGTCTAGCCCAGGTTTATATTTTATGTTCACCATCTGACCAGCCCAGCTATTTTCTCTTCGTGAAAATGAGCCCAGTTTATTTTTTCTTAATATTACCCAATCCAGGCCTACTTATTTTTCTATGCATTGATTGGTTGCAACTCTTTCAAGACGTCTGCAAATCTTGACAATAATACAAAATGGGTTGTAAATATAAAAACACATGACAAATTGGCAATTACTTTATAATTTCTGAATTTTTTCACATTTTCATATTCCTATTTCACTGGGCATTAACCTAATTTAAATATATCTTCAAAGTACTTTAAATCTGGCTCGACATTTCGGTATTAAAAATAGTTTGGAACCCATACAAATATGCGAAATTGGCCCTGACCAACCAAAAAAATCGGACTTCAATAAATTGCATAAGAAGTTGCAATGAGCTATATATAAATTGTTAAAAAAGAGGGAATGGTCTGACTTATGGGCCTATTAAGTTGACGCGTATGCAAGATTTTTTATTTATTATATATGTCAACAAAAGATTCTAGCAGACGTAACCGTTGGATGTCAATCCAATGGCCGTCGTGTTTCTTCAATCTCCGATCTTCTTGCTCCAGCCGCCAAATCCAGTGCCGGCGGGACCACCTGCTCCCGCCTCCCGTGCAGGTCTCACCGCCCGCTACCACTCCCACAACTGGCCAGGGCATCCCTCTACTCACCCACACCCCTGTTATTCTATGGCGACGGCAGCCTCACACCGCAGCCGAACCAGTGAACCCTCGTACTCCACTCCGTGTGGGCATCCACTTCCGCGTCTTCCCTGGCTCCGCGTCATCCCCTTCCTAGGCCTCGCCGTCGTCCATTGCCCTGGTGCTCGCGGTACGGTGTGGTCAACATGGTCAAGGAACAACTTCCATCGGAAGAGTACTGTCGTGGAGAGGCTGACAGCTGGGTCCACAACACCCGCAAGGAAGTTACTCCTTATTACACGGAAAATAATTATTCCTCCACCTGACAGCAGGGACCCACCGGACAGGCCACCGTATTTGGCGAAAAACGTTTCGCCCTGGCTGGTGGGACCCACCGG